>NC_052955.1:21582558-21885058 GCF_013358895.1 Oreochromis aureus
CTGGACCCCTCCCCTCCTCTCTGTTATCCAGGCAATAAAAAGTGCAAGAATATGAAAAGAAAACAAGTTTAGGGATGTTTTCATTCTTTTCCAGTTTTAAATATCTTATCTCCAACAATGACGACTCTGTTGCTCTTGTTCTTTTTTAATATTTCAGTCAGCTGCTTACTTCAGAAACTCATTTCCATTGCAAATATATTCAACAAAACCAGGATGCTGGAAGAGTAAAATTTGGTTAACAGCATCTGCAGAGTAATAAGAGCATCCAGGGACTATATTGCAGCTTTCATGCAAAGAACCAGGGCGATGCTTGAATGATTTTTCAAAGTGCTCTTTCACATCAAAATGTGGTTTAAAGCTGCTATCTTCCGGCAGAAATTGAAACCTCTGAAACATATATCCCAGTTAAGCTTTTTATAAGCTTTTAAAAACAACAACTTTGCTTGTTTTATGCAAAAAGTACAATTCAAATATTCCATAGCAGAACTACTTAAGAGAGCAAATCTAACACCAAGATTGTGGCTCTAACAAGGTCCAAACACAGAACTATTCAGATAACCAAAACAGCAAAAGCCCTCACACTTTGTAGCTGACACAACCATTTATGGTAGACAAATGCATCCCCAGCTCAGATCTCCCAGCAGCGTAGTTCATCAATCACACTGGTGGAGGGTGATATAAAGAGCTGAACCCTCAAATGTAGTGCAATAGAGTAGAATAGAAGAGCAAACCCTCAGGAAAGAAACGGCAGCATTAATTTCAGAAAAAGAGAAAAAGAAACAAGCAAACTGAGCTGTTAGTGCATGAACAGCACAAGCACGGTCGCAGCGACTTTTGGCTGATATGAAATGACAGGCTTTTTACTGAGGTAAGAGAGGGCAAAGGGAAAGCAATGGGGAGCACTTTGCCCTGCCATGAGGCTTTTAAGAGCTTCAGTGAGGGTTGGCGTAACTTCATTAGTGTCCCTGGGCAGCAGTGAGAGCAGGTGGACTGCACTGAAGGACTCGAGGGAGGAGAAACAATCCCATCTGCAACTAAACAAGCAATTACAATTACAGTTACAAATAGTCTGTGCCACCTGCCTCGGCTATGACAAATAGAAGGCGGATGAAGATTACTGTGCAATTATGATGTCTATCTAAGCCATCTATCTAGGTGCTCGTGGTATAAATGTGTTCTTCCTGGTTGCTTTTAGTTTGTGCGTGTACGGGTGTATTTGAGCGGGATTTTGCGGAGGTGGAGATCGCACCGCCGTCTGCCGAGCAACAGGGAACGAGTGAGGGCAGTGGGGGCACTCATTGATCTGGACACTGAACATACAAACACACACACACACACAGAGTTAACTGTGTGGAATGGAAAGATTGCCTATTTGTTGCTATGGCAACAGTTTGATTAAGTTCTTACACCCAGAAGGGAGTGCTCAAAAACAGAAATTTCCATTAGTATGCATGTGACAGAAACACACGCTCTTGGTTCTCTGTAGAGAACATGGCAATTTAGATAAGTGGTGGTAAAGTATACTTAGTTAAAAGGGTTAAAAAAAAAAACAAGCACTAATGATGAGCAATAAAGATTTTTTATAGACTAAATATATCCAACAAACCTGAATAGATCTGAATTAAACTGTTTACAGAAGTAAATGTTTGCTATGAAAAAAAAAATCCATAAACCAGTTTTAAATCTGTTATCTGAAAGACTGTGGCTGTTCTGGGGGCATTATATACACCTGCATATAGAGCCTCTTTTTGTACTTACAACTGTCTCAGTTTTGGCATTTTGAAAGGTTTTATTTCAGAGCTTTTTAGTAATGAGCCACCATAAAAATGTGTTACAACCCTGTTTTGTTGGGACCCAAACAGGGACAATCCACTTAAACAACAACAACCTTTTGTTATTGCTGTCTGACACGCTGTGAAAGAGGCTTAATGCTACACTAGATGTAGTGTTCAGATGTGGAGAACCTAGATGTTATATATGATCTTAATAACCACAGGGCTGCAAAATTCTACAATAGAAACTGTCAGTAATTGATGCATACTTTTTTCGGATGACCTGTGAATCTTTTGTCCTCTAGCATCAGCTAGTGGATGGTAGAAGCTATTGTCACAGTGTCAATACTATACGTCTACAGGAATATAGCAAAGCATTTGATATTTGCTCTGCTTGCCATTAGGGGGAGGCCTTATTCTTTTCATTTCCAGCTGTGGGTAGCCTTGGGGCAGCTCATTACTTTTACTGTGGCTGAGACAGCGAGAGTCTGGAAGCAAACTGAAACTAGTGCTTTTCCTCCATATTAAGGATATTTAATACACTCATTTCTTTTTGCCCTCTATATTTGTGTGCACATGACATATTGATCTCTTTCTTCATTTCTTTTTACTTTACTACTCTCCTTATAATGGTTCAGTTTTTTGGCCATGTTCATTTTTTTTTTTTTTATAACTGTTGTGTTAATACAGTTGTACATACGCACAAAATCCACCTAGTAGGATAGTTGTGGCACCAAAATATTTTGCAGTGATTCCAACAGTGCCATCATGTGTTTATTAACTCACAGTGCGATGAATGCTGTCCACACCAGTGATCCAGTCACACATTATCCCCTCACCTTTTGATTTTAACCAGCATCAAGGACGCATTAACGGCCTGAGTATTTCTGAGAAATAGTACCAAGATTTAACTCTGAGTTGATGATTATAAATATGTCAAATATGTGTATGTCTAGGTTCTTCCGTGTACCTTTTTCACTGTGAATAAAAAGAGTCAGCCAGACAGAAGACATCATGAAGCACTAAGTGCATATTTTCAGAAATGTTGTAACATGAAGGTAACGTCCATTTATCTGTGTGAGTGTGTTGTCTATGTTAGCACTCTAAAAATACCCACAGTATCTTCCCCGCTGGCAGTCAGTCAGAGTATATTAGGAGATTTTTTGATCCCTAAGAAAACAGTAAAAATACAAACTACTGCCCCTCAATAATGGTGACATGTCCAGAGTTTATTCTGCCTCATGCCTTAGGACAACTGGAATGGCCTCCCCGCTATGACCCTGAATTGCATAAGTGGTTGCAAAGTGGATGGATGGCGCTCCCTTAATTTTTATGCAGACTACAGTTTGCAGGCTATTGTTCCCTCATTTGCGTTTTTGTCTCATATCATGCAAACTCTTACTGACAAATGCATGGTAGTTAAAAACAATACAAGTGCAAGATGTGCTTTGGCATTCAAAATATAGCTGCTACCTGACACACGGACTGAGTGATATGGTCAGTGTGGTTTTCACCTATAGATTTATATGCCAACACAGTCTTGCGCAAAAGACTTTTGCCAGACATTTTTTTAAGTGGTGTTGAGCAATATTTCTCAGGCTTTCTGATAATCTTTGTCTGGACATTAGTTTTCACTCATTTTGAGTCGACTCCTTATACCTGATTATTTCCAAAAGAATATTTGTGCATTAAGCCACTTATAACTGACCTGAATCATCTGACCTTTCAGTTGATTTTCAGTTTCAGTCCATCTACTGTTCACCAAACTGTCATTAGAAATCGTCTCAGTGCCAGGGAGGCTGTTCTTAAGGAACTCAGTAGGGGGAAAATGCTGAGACACAAGAAAATAACTGAAAATCAGTGGCAACAGGTCTTATGGAGGGGCAAATCTACATTTTTCTAATAGTTTTTGGTTCCGACTGTCACAGCAGTGAGTGTCTTTAGCCATGTGTAAAACGTGGTAGGGGCTCTGTCATGGATTGGGACTGCATTTCAGCCAGTGGTGTTGGGCATCTTGTTAAAATCATTGGACTTATAACCACAGAAACATCCAAATCAAATTTTGATCCACCATACAATACCATCTGTAAAACATCTGACTGACAGTGTAGCGCAGTCAAAGCATAAAACAGAACTCAGAACTCATTATTGGCAGTGTGGGATCACCTTGGTGGACAACAGAACAAAAACCAGCCAAAGAATTAATTGGATATTACATAGTTATTACTTTGATAATTGCATAGTAATAACTTAGCAATTACCACATTAGTACCCTCTTGTTTCCCCTTGTTATCCTACTATTACCCCTTTATTACCGAGCAGTAATATAAAGTGCTTCCATTGCTTTTTATTCTCTAGTAATTACCATAAACTAGGCTTTAAAAAATTTTGCCATTGTAGATCTATCTTTTGTCTTTCAGGTACTGAAAATGCTGACTTGATTCTGTCCACCAGAGTCTGGAGGAGCTTTAATTACTGCATTTGTAGATTCCATCATCATTGGATCAAATGTAATATATTTCTGGAACATGCTTTTTTTTGTTTAAAAAAAAATGGAAGGATGCTGCTTTGAAGAAAGGTCCTATGTTTTTATATAAAACCACATTTAATTACATTTTCCTGTAAATTTTTTGAAGATCTATTTGTCCCCTCAAACTGAAAGTTGAGTTATTATAATCATTCAAAGCTAAGGACAACAGAAGGATTGAAATATCCAGTGAACCTTTTAGTCAGGATCAGGTAGATGCAAACCCTGACACCCACCCACACCCATACCTACACATGCATATACACCACACACAGTTACACAAACAAACAAATGAGTTCAGGTTTACTGAGGTCTGTTCATGCGTCTGACAGCCACATGCATCACTGGCTGGTTTTGACTAAACCAATCAGCAAATGGCTCACTTGGCATTTCCTTTTACCGCAGCGAGTGACCAAAAAGACTGTAAAGAATAAAGAAAACAATGAAAGGTGCACGTGCGAGTGGGGGAGACATCAGACCACTTACTACAGTGACGTGGATTTCCTAATTGTACGTCAACCAGAAGAGCTGTGTCACGCTGAACGGACCAATAGGAGGCACAGAAATGGGGCCATTTATGACATCAACACTGGCATGAGATGAGAGCTGCCTGCATGAGGGAGCTTTCCATTGAGTAGGCAGACGGAAGGAGCATACAGCAATTCTCCAGTCACCGTTAATACAAAAACACAACCCACATGCACTACACCTTTCCACCTACAGCAGGTGGATGTGCTTGCTGCAGATCAGCTTGAAATAAATCCACACAGTTCAATTCCTGCAGAATAAATGATATGAATGTAACGTGTCTCCTTCTGTAAATGTGCTGTTGGTAAATTAAAGGTTTAAAACAACCTTTAATAGAAAAATTCATATGCATTAAAAATATGACACTATTTTGGACATTAGAGAAGCATAATAATAATAATAATATAACATAAAGAATATTTAAATGCACACTCCTGACTAACATTCATGTGAAATCACACAAAACACACACATCACCATATGGAGGGAAGCGAGGACCATGAAGGAATCCAGTTAGCCCTATCATGTTTCTCACCTCAACAAAGAACCCACTCTCTCACACACAAAGCACACACACACACACACACACTTGGGTGGTGATGAAGTGGCCACTCCTCCTTACTCATGAAAAACAGTGAAGACCACAGTACAGTATCTGTATTTTCTTCTTCTTAGTATGTACCTATATGGTGTAGGTAACTAAAATGATATCAGACATTCAAAAGCTACTACTCTAATTTGAGAGCTTGGAAATAAAATTTCAACCTTTGTAACTTTTAATAACTCCTGAACCCCGAGTTTACAATCCAAAACTGCAACCAGGAACATGCCGTGTGCGCTGATTTGCACTAACATCATTCATGGCCGCTGATGAACATGCGTATACAGAGTGTGTAAATAGCGCTGTTGTCAGTGTGTCAACAGTAACAACAGTGTTAATGGTACAATTTATTGATCCCATGCAGGTAGAAATAAGGAGCCATGTTCCCCATTTAAAAGTGAATTGCGAATGAGCGTTGGTTAATCTGAAACCTTATAAGGACCTTGAAATCCCACCATTTTCTGTGTGCTGATCCTCGAGGCACCGACAGTGACGCTGTAGAGCACAGACACAATACATGCATGCAAAATGCAAACCCACCCACAGACTCAACAGCACTGATTGGTTTCCACAGTCAGCGGCCGGGTTTTAAGAGAAATGTTTTGTGACTGTGCACGACCTTTCAGCATGGCATGAATCACCAATGCTGGATACCCTAAGATGGGACGTGAAGTGTTGCTACATCTCCACAAACGTAATCAGTGAAATAGCTGAAAGCCACTTGGCAGAGATGTTTTAAGTGGCTGGCTATATGTGGTTATGATTTCTGGTTGTTGATGGATTTCCAGGAAATTTAGCAGCTATTGCAAAGAGTGTGGTCACGAAACGGCCTCATAGTAAGGGGTAATGATTCTGCTATAGGCTCAGAGTAACTCAGGGAACAGCAGCAAGTGAGATTCACAGACTTATAGAAATACCTCTGGGGGCTGTGGGAAATTTATAACCACACAGACTGATGCGAACCAGCCGTTCTTCTCAAGACAGGACACGTGGAGTGCCAGCTTATCCAGACTGTTCTCACATTGTTGACATAATGTGCAGATGTTTGGACTTTTCTTTTCTCATATATTTCTATGAAGAAACAGACCACATCATGTTAGTAATAAATTCTTTTTAAAAAATTTCCCTAATATATAAAGTTTTGGGAACACACTGTTAAAAATGATGTATAACAGACAGGCCAGCTTCATCATGTATAATAATGCTGATGTATTTAACATGGGAACTTGTTTTGAAAAAGTTCAGATGAGGACCATAAATAATGCCGTCCCTCTGTAGAGGGTGACTCCCCGGGATTTTACTGTGCATTAATCTGCATTTCCATCGACCCTTTTTCTTGCTTTCTCACCCTCCCCTGGCTCGCTGTTGCTGTGAGTCCATGACTCCTATGGGAAGGTGTTGAGACGATAAGAAACAGACAGTCTGGAAAGCAGGAAGAGGCAGAAAGGGGGCAGGGTGGAGTGATGAGGCCTTTACAGCTGCGTGTAACGGTTCCTTTGCTCGCTATTCATTATTCCCAGATGCATGTAAGACAAATCCCGGTTTTAGTGGAAGCACACATGTGTGCGCAGGCACTCGGACACATGATGCACAGATTAGGATAAACTGCTAAATATATCATGAGTGACTTTAGCATTTCGCAAAAGAGTCAGATCGCCAGGTGGTGCTTTTTTTGTTACATAACACTGACGTGCTGTTCTTTTCATAGACTACTTTACTAAGAAAAATGGCAGAGTGGGACACATTAGAGAGAAACAGGAAGAAGCACACGGGGGAGTGAAATGTTTGACTTTGTAATGTCTTTATTTATGAAAGCTGAAAAGCATACAGTTATGCTTGACCTGAAAGCTGCTCAGCACAGCTTCAGTCCTTTGCCATTTAGTCAGTACCACTGTGATGGTTGCTGTGAGGCAGCAGGGAGTGTTACTCATTTACCGGAGTTTTTTTTTTCCTGTAGTCCTGAGGATTTAAAGAAACAAGTGTATGAACACAAACCCAACGGACTAATCTTTTGCTTTCCATGGTGTGCAGATATTCGCCCTTTGTGTGTGTATGTCTGTGTTTATCAGTGTGTGTTTCTATGCTCCATATATTTTGTATTATATACAGCCACAAGAAGGAAAATTCCCAATTATGAAATTAGCACTGAAACATGAAAAAGTAAATAAAAACAGCTGCTGTTATCATTGCTTACATTCCCTCTTCTCTTTTATTGTTTGTGCAAGTTGCAATGATCATCATTTGGCTTTTGGATGGAATGGAACTTTCCCATAACATCTGTAAGACAAAAATAGGAAGCACTGCCGGGCTTTAACTACACCGAGCCAAAGAATTTCAGTCTAAGTGCACTGGCTGCCGATGGATATGTATGAGGTGATCTGAGATGGTTTGAAGAGGAGAGCGACAGTAATATTAATGCCAGAGCAAATTTGTTTGGCAAGATGTTTGGCTCTTAAGTTCTGAACATGCTGTGTATCCTTAATTGGAATCTGTACGGTGCCGTACGGCGGATAGGGAATAATCAAAATCCCCAAAAGAAAGCTATGTTTTACTCTTCAGAATACTGTGCAGGTGCATCCATTGCATAAAGACGGGGATTCTTGTAATTTTAACAAATGTTGACCTACATCCGTGTCATTGCATTAAATAAGCTGCTTCCTGCATGTTTTGATGTGATTATCATGACTGATCCAAATCATATCTGACTGATAAACTCAAAACTGTTCTTACCTAAAGGTTCAAATCAGTTCATAAGATGAACGACAAAAGTGTCACTGAATTATTAGTGTTTATGTTGATAAAAAGTAAATAAATGGGGGGAAAAGCAGTAAATCTATACTATGATGTCTGTTTGATACAAGCAGCCCCACCTCAAACCAGCCATTGTCCAGGTTACCGGCTGCTTTGATGACTTCTGCAGCTCCCTGTGTAAATTGAACTTAGCAAGTATTTGCATTTCACAAGATTACAAACAGTTTCACTGTATGCTAAGCAAAAATCTGTCTAATACAGTCCTGCATTATAAATGCTCAGCTCTGTATTCTTTCACAGATAGCCTCTTGCGTTTGCCCAAACAGTCTACATCTGTTTGTGTAGGTGAAGGCCAGATGCACTGGTGGGGTGTCTGCAGTGATGTGGATGCTGTGTACTAGTCCTGTTGTGAGAGAAGCGAGTATGAAAGTGAAGACATCAATTTACTCTCCTACCCTCACCTAGTCTCACTAGCTCTGGGTAGTGACCAAAAGAATGAGATCGCTGATGCAAGCAGTGGAAATGAGCTTCCTCCAAAATGTGTCTGTGTCACCCTTGAATTGGGGGGGGCGGGGGGGGGGTCAGAATAGATCTGCTACTCCTTCACATTGAGAGGAGCCAGCTGAGGTGATTTGGACAAATGATTAGGATGCCTCCTGGATGCCTCCTAAGGGAGGTGTTTTGGGGCATGTTCAACTGGGAGGAGACCCCCAGAACAGCTGAAGGCAGTGGATGAGGAGAGGGAGTGGTGGAAGATAAACAGACAGACGGACAGACGGACAGATAGATAGATAGATAGATAGATAGATAGATAGATAGATAGATAGATAGATAGATAGATAGATAGATAGATAGATAGATAGATAGATAGATAGATAGATAGATAGATAGATAGGTAGATAGATAGGTAGATAGATAGGTAGATAGATAGATAGAGTCGGTTTTAAAGCAACAGTGACAACTTTAAAGAAAATCTAATTCTGCCTTTTATTGGTATTTTCTGTGACCGTACTTTCAATAGTAAAACTGTTAACCCTTCTCCATTCTCTAGGGAGTTTGCATTCTGATCCCTTGAATCCAGTCAATACATAGCAAACAGCTTGATGCAAAGACAAATAGATTTCTCTTTGAGGCTTAGCATTTACTGAGAGATTGAGACAAGGTGACCCACAGGTATTTGTCTTTGTGTTCTGCCTTCATTCATAATATGAGTTCTGGGCTTCTCTCACCACATGAGCAGTTGTAATAAAGCTTGCAGCAGTAATAATTCGGGAATCTGCCCTCATAGTTTTTGTAAATAAATGTAAATATGTGTATCTTTCTGTGGTAGTTATAGAGCTCATAATGAACAAAACAAAGTCCAAGCATTCACAAAATCTGCATTGCAGAGTCTGCAAACCGGGACAAAATAAAGGGAGGTCATGATGTTAAAATGAAACAAGAACTGTGCTAAATTGACTTGTTCTGTCACTTGCAGTAAAATCAGCAGGGACCAGAGGTCTGAGCCCTCTCGGTGGATATGAATGTTGCATGAAAAATGGCCACTGCCAAAACACACACATAAAAGCACAAACAAACAAATCCTCCCTGGAAGCAACATACCACCTCTCTATAAGAGTAGCTGTTATGGAAAGACAGATGACTAGCATTCAGACAGTTTCCTGCTCCTCAACTGACTAAGAGTTGTTTGTATGGATGCTGCATCCCCGTTTTGTTCCTAGTGGGTGTATTTGCCTCTGTGTCCACATCTGTGTGTCTCTGGTTGTATGTGTGTTGTGTGTGTGCGTGTGTTTTTTCCCTCTTTTTCTTTCTGTGCTGGTGTTACAGTTCATGCATGTGCAGCCATGCATGCGATTGTACAAGTGTCTTGTCCTGTCTGCCTGAATACATCTTCATTTGAGCATTTGTCTTGGCCGGGAAATGTTTAAGAACTGCAACTGCAAGCCATGATTTCAGCTTTAAGGGGGGATATTTGCACCTTCCTAAATCTTTTATGAAGACAATAAGGGCTGTCTGCCTGTCTGTCTAGCTATTGATAGTTAAAATGTTTTCAGACACATTATCTTTAGTCTTTATACCAGTTTCCCAAACTACTATGCCAGAAGTCATCACATGTTTATACTCACATGTGCATACATCACATGTACTCCCTTTAGCATTTTTTTTATTCCATCTGAGTACATTGCCGTCCCTTCTCCTATTTTTCTCCTCACCGGCCTATATTTTTTGTTTGCTTTGTCTAATATAAAACTTTTGGAAAGACATAAGCTTTCGGTTTATCATAATGTGCTGCTCTGAGTGCACTGAAAACCACATCATTAGCGAGTAAAACCTGATAATTATTCTTCCAGCTGCCCAGACAGAGCGACATATGCTGCAGCGGCGCAAACAACAACAAACAAAACATTATTTTGAATAGCAAACAGGTATAAATAGACAATTAGCATAATGTTCAAAAGAACAACTCTCACTAGATGGGATACTTAACCCTGAGGACAACAAGAGGCCCCGGCAGTTGTCCGCATAAATACACACAAACGCACAGCCTTTTGATACACCTCTGCACACATCCACACACCTGCCTCTTTTTTCATGTCTTGTGAGCCCAATTGACCAGACGGGTTTTTTGGGGGTGTTTTGTTGCACCACAGATGCAAAATATTCATTTGCATATTAATCATTGAGTAGATGCAGCATATTGTTCTTGTACTGAATTACTGAATATATGAATTAAACACTAACATCCATGGTATGTGCAGTTGCTGGCTCACTGCTCTAGGATGGCTGATGGACATCTTGGTGGCATAATGAGCTTTGTACCCGAAGCTGGATTAACCTTTGTTTGGAAAAAAAAAAATCGAAGAATTGTGTGGTAAATAAAGCCTTTTTAACACACTGTAACCCAAACCGTAAGCGTTTGAAAGTAATGGGATAATGTTACATGTTTCTCAGGCAGCTGTGTGCCATTTGAACAAAGGTACGGACAAAAAAAAAAGAGCTTTACAATAAGGAGGCATTGCCTAAATGGCTGCAGAAGTGATTGTGAGAACAATGAAGAAAGATAAAGAGGCTCAAAAAATTACATTTATTGGAGGGAGCATCAAAGGTTTGCAAAGACCAACATTTGCATTTGCAGCTTTTAAAAAATCAATTCTAATCAATAAGTATAATAGCGGTCTTAAGAATGCAACTATTGACTTTCAGTCAATCAATCTGATGTCAGACCAGCTGCAGGGCTGACCCTCAATACATTTGCACTTAATTCTGCAGTTAAAAGCTAGGAAAACTGTGTCATGTTGTTACATGAAAAAATATGGCACCGTAGCTGTAATATAGTCGCAGACTATTCTATATATAGGCTTTATTTATTTACTAAGTTTAAGTGGGATTTCTCAAGCACAGCAGAATGAGTAGCCCTACATCTTGTCTATGTGTGTGTGTGCGTGTGTGTGTGTGTGTGTTATCCCAGCAGATCACAAAGGTTTGCAGAAAGCTGGACAAACACAGCAGGAGAAGGTCAGGCAGAAGTGGTAAACACACAGCAATGGAGGAAATGTACACAAATAAATTAAACTGAGACTAGTGGTGGAATACAGGTAGAAATCCTGGACACAATGCTTTGTACACAACAGCCACTTTTTGAAATAAACCAGAATTGTCCTGTAAGTAACACACATACATAGATGCACACACCCACACTTATAAGGCTGCTATCACAGCCCTGATAAGCATTTTTTTTTTTTATCCATGGATTCCTGAACGGTTAGCAGGCACAGCTTATCACGCTGCTGACGCAATGCCATCCCGCTGCCCAATAAAGACATTCTTTCAAGTTTGACTAACAGGGACTGACTGGTTTGGTTGTGTTTCCTGATCTCGCCTGATGAGCTCAGGGAGCACTTGGAGAGACGAGACTGAGCAAACCTTATTATGGCTCTTCTGCTATTGTGAGAGAATTTTAGCGAATTTCTTTTATTTTGCTCTTTATGAAGCACAAAAACATTTAAACTCATATTTCATAAATTTCTCTTCTCTGTTACCACACACACAGAAACTTATAACGACACGGGTATTTGAGCTGCATGTTTCAGGTCATTAGTGGTGAGAACTGGCCACTGTTGGAAAGAAGCAAACAGGATATGGTAAATGTTATGCTGCACTAACTCATAAACAAATCTTAATCCATCATATGGTAACAGTAAACAGAGTGGACTGAACAAGGAGCGTGTGTATGTGTGGTGCAAGCTTGGATTTTGCATGTGTGCATAGCAGGAAGTTCATATTTTCCTATGTTGAAAAGCAGTTCCAAGAAGTTCCACTGAATGTAGTTAAAAACAGAATAAATTTCATAGTTTGCTAGTGATGATCCCGCCAAGCAATTTGACACTATTTGCCATTTAGGATACGACCACATAATTGTAGATGTCTCAGCTAAATTTAGACACCGCAAGTGTGGAAAGTGAAATGTTTGGGAGATGCTAAAAGGACACAAACAAAGGTCAATCTTAACATTTGATGCATTCTTTGGGGCTTTTGTTATTTTACATTTATTTACATTTACAGTTCATACAGTGACCTAACAGCTGAAAAAAAATCTACTAGATTTTTCATGACAGCGCATGAACTGTGCGCTTATGCACGTTTTTATGAGCTCTCAATTTCTCAAATAAGAAGAATGAGCATTAAAATAATTTTGCCCAGAGCAGTGCTTAATATACTGTAGATGTGTACTCTATGTGCAATCTTCCTGCACATCCATGGCTTTAATGCCTCTGTTCCAGATACAAAAACAAACACAGAAAATCATTATACCTCACTGTGGGTTTTTTTCCAATGTAATGAACGTCTTGTATAAGAGTTGCATGCTTCTGAACCATTTTGTCGATCAAACCCAGCTTTTTCTAAGACATCCTCGGGCCACTGCTGATTTGGTGCGCTTTGTTTAGAGCGAGTAAGTCGTGGGTCTTTGGAAGGCGTGCTGTAATCGAAACGGTGCAGTTTGCCCATCCAAGCTTTACGGTGTTGAAGGAGCACCTTCAAAGAATATTTTTTGAGGGGTAGCAAAACATGGAGAGGCAGAGGAAAGACGTGAGAGAGAGCAGTCATCTTACTGCTTTACAGCCTCCAGAAACATAGTCTGTCCTCTCTCCTCACATTTGCACATGTACACAACCCCAGAGGCATGGAGTCACTGACACACACACAGACACACACAGACACACACACAGGTTCTCCACAAGCAACTGCATTTGGTTTTCATCTACCCTGTGATGTCTTTCTAGCCCGGTGTGTCAGAACATAATCAACAGGTTTGTTTTGCAATATGCAAAGAGGTTATGACAGCAGGAACGCACTGTATAATGTCTAAAATGCAGAAGTTTATACAGTAACACAAACAGTAAGACAAGGTTTATGTACAAACCAGAGGCCGTGACACTCTTAGTTCTGGTTTGTGTTTCAAATCCCCTAAAAAAATAGCACCTAAAGGTCTTTGTTAATCTATAACCAAGTTAAACAGCTAGCGTCATTGTGACTCATCATATCATTTGCAGTGGCTTTAAATTTCCCTTTGTTTTTCAGTACAATATGTGCTCACAATTCCTACTGATATATAGTTTTTTCCACGGCCACAGAAAATTGCAATGAACTGGTATATATTTCTGAATTTAATTTTTAGGATATAAAGTAAGTAAAGTAAGTAAGTAAGTAAAATTTATCTATAATCACATTTAAACAGCTTTAACTGAACAAAGTGCCATACAAGGTACACTAATATCAACATTGTACTTTTTTTCATGTAATTGCATAAAAAGTACAATAGTACACAAATAGAATAAGGAATTTAACAATAAGGAGACACATAATGAAAACAACAACGGCCAAAAGACGGCTTAAGGACAGACAAAGGTACAGATATAAAAATAATGAGAGATTAGTGTGGTAATGTAAATGTAAATGAGATGTTAATTAATACTTTTTGGATCACAGCTGAACTAATTAATGCAACATAGAAGTTTAATTTCAGAAGAAAACACAATGCCTTTCAGAATCTGCTCAAAACACAAACAATGACAATTAGCAGTAACTTGAAAACACTTTCTTCATTCACATTGTTTGATACGGAGAATAGGAGCTGAATCAATGAATGAGATCTCTGACACACTCTTAATAAATGCAAATGTTTTAGCTGGCAAAAACCCAAACATGCATTGGTTATGATGGGGTTTCTCCTCTGGCTAGCTACTCACGGTCCCTTTTAGCTTTACTAAACTGTGCTCCAAAATATTATTTGTTTAGATGTAAAACTGCCCATAATCCACAAAGAGTCATTTGGCACATTTCTATGTGAACAGGGTGAAAAAACAGTTTTGATACTTAAATTGTGTCAAAATGACTTTTTGAGGCATACTTGGTAAATGTGTGCGGATTTATTTTTTGTATGTTAGCTGAGTTGTGTTATCAAAATCAAAGTCTCTTGGACTCTTGGCATTTTGTTTCCAGCATGACTTCTCATGATTTCCACAGCACAACATAGCCTTACAGGACCATTCTGTAAGAACGTGCTGCTATCTGCTCAAACAGGTCAGACTGCTGGGTGGAATATTTAGGTTACCTGAATGACAGTATAAATATATATCAGGATGCATGAGTTTGATTAAGCAACCATGCTACAGATAACTCAATGAAACCAAACCGTATGCTCACATCCAGTTGTCCTCCAACACTTACCAGTAATAGATGACATCGTTACTGCACTTCCTCAGTATACCTGGAGAAGTGTGTCTGGACAATGTTTCCAAGAGGAAAGGACGAGGAATGTTATTATCATGGCTACCTTTGCCAAATGTGATTTATTGCGTGTCCCCTGCAGGGGCCAGCATACTGTACCCTGTACAGGAACACATCACAGTTTTTATTCGTTTTCTTTGACACGGTTGCGAGTTGGAGACTTGTGCGTGTTAAACGAAATGAGTGTACGTGGTGATTTCCTTTGACCAGTTCAGTAGCTGTAACACTGATGGCCGCTGTGGAACACAATCAACCAGAATAAACAGCCGGAGCCAAACTTAACAATCTAATCTCTTGTTCTGACATACTAACCAGCTTAAATACCGATGAACAATTTGTGCTGGCAAAATTTTCCCAGCGCACTGCGATAGGATGACTAAAACCCAAGATTTATACCCTGATTGCACTTGACTGATTGCACGACCCATGTTGTGTAACACCAGTGTCAGTGGAAATAACGTTCCAAAGTTACAGCACAAACTACCAATGTGGGGAAGGATAGGCCTCATATTTTCCTGATGCATTTACACACAAAACAAACTGCACACAGTTTATTAACTGTCTGCTTATGACTTCTTTGTCTTTCGGTAACATCTGTACTGCTTTACATCTTAAAGAACCCCAGTTTGTCAGTGTTGTTGTTGTAGTATTTTTACCGAAAGATATGTGAGAATTACAATAGCATTATGCAGATGCAGTCTCCTTTTAAATCCTCTCACAAAATGTAGGCCAAACAGGTGAAGGCCGCTAACTTGCCCTGTCCCGGTCTGCCACACAGGAGGCACAGGATGATGTGATTTAGGATTTTAATCCGGAAAAAACAAACAAACAAAAAAAAAAAAACATGGGTAGCAAGATTACTAACAGAGGAAAGCATTCTTCTCTTTTTTTGGACTGTGCTTTTCATTTCACTGCGTGTTTTTAGAGGTACACAGTGCGCACAGCAATGAAAGCGAGGGTAAATAAATAATAAAGTCATGAAAGATTGAAAGCTTGATGAATGATATTGTTTAAAGCTGCATGGTACCAGTGTGCACAGCACGACATCCACGTTTTGGTGTTCTGTCATATTTACAGTGCACAGCACTTCTAAAATGTATAACAGGATTGTTATAGTCAATTCTCGTAATGACCCGCTCCATCTTCCCGAACAAGCCAGGAAATCTTCGTATAAACATGGCATCCATCCACTGCGAACTGAGTCACATCCAGGGCGAGACCGCAGCCTGCAGAATGAACAGCAGAAACACACGGAGGAGGGGAAGAGCCAAAACGTGATGGAGGAATCACCGGAGCGGCAAAAAAAAAGGAAAACGGGGGGATAATTTCTAGTGGGAGGGGAGAGAGAGAGAGACGAGGAAAGGTTGAGGGAAAGGAGAGAGAAAAACCGTGTAGAGGAGTTGGGGTAGTGGCCTAGATGTGTGAAACGCCAGGGGTTGCCTTTTTTTCTTTCTTTTTTTGGTTCACTGCTTGACTAACACAGTCAACCCAATAGTGGAACAAATATAACAGGGACGTCCTGAAGCACCAAACTAAATGAAAAGTTGTGCACACCGCTCAGTTTTGCGCTTTTTTTAAATAACATGCAAACTTTAGAGCTGGGGTGGTCCTGAGTTTTGGTGCACAGATATACAATGAAATAAAAAGAGTTATTGGTGGTATGTGCAGACTAAAACACCCACACAGGGACTAAATCTATCTCTTTTTTGCCGCTTGACTGATAACGATGGCCTTGGAGGCAGACGGAGGTTCATCAAGGAGCGCTCCTGAAAAATATCCCCGGGCGGCGTTGGAGCGCAACGGCTACGTGAAGACATGTGTCACCCCGCTGTTCCAGGACGCAGGGTGCCAGTCGTCGTGGCTCAGACTCGCCGTGACATGGACTTGCCGAGGAGTGTCGTCTGCGGTCTGCGTTGCCTCCATCTCCGTTACTCTCGCTCTGCTGCTCAGATTGGTCGACTGGGATGCAGGCAGCAGGACCAACGGAAATAGCAGCGGCTCCGACTCTCGTCTTCATTTCGCGGCGGGCTGCGCTGTCGAGCTGCTTTTGAGCGTGTGTTACTGCGTCTCCCCCGCTTTTACACTCGTATGTGCCTTCTTCTGGGTAGGGCTGTATCTGATTCGCTGCGGAGTACTCATCCGCACCGCGCTGTTTCTGTTAGCGGTGTGCCACTTGGGCGAAGCCGCGGCGCATTCCCTCCTGTGCGGCGCCGAGGAGCAGCTGCTGTCCTTCCCCGCAACCCTGGTAGTCCTCGGCTGCCTAGGCAGCGGGGCTCTGCTGGTCGTCCGGCTGGGTCAGGGAGTGTCCATCCTCGTCTTCATTAGCGTCATCAGGGCCGTCTCACTTGTCTCCCTGAGTCGAGTCCGGGCCAGTTGGAGACCCTACCTGGCCTACCTGCTGGGGCTGCTGGGGGTTTTGCTTGCGAGGTATGCTGACCGGCTCTTGCCGGCCTCAGGGACCAGCGGGACGGGGTGCTGTGGCTCTGTGACCGGGGCGAAGGAGGAGGACATCCCTGTCTTCAAAAGGAGACGGAGGTCCAGCTCCATAGCGGCCTCGGAAATGATGGCTCACAGTCAGAGCAACAGCAAGTCCCACCGCAGGACTTCGCTGCCTTGCATTCCGCGGGACCAGGTAAGATGCAACTTTGGACCGGACCTTACTGGATGTTTTGTTACTGATTTGCTTAGGAACTTTCAACCACTGGCATGTAATACTTTCGAGTCCCCCTCTTTCTCTGATGGCATGTGTGAGAGCTTTACATGCATTTTTTTTTAACATTGGGTCAAAACGGAATAGGCCGAAGACACTACAATAACACTTGTTTTGATGACCTGTTTGCTCCATGCAGGGCCACATCTGTGTTTTCCCAAGACGCTTGCTAATGTAGTATTTTGGTGCTTTGGTCTCTTGAATTTCACGATCCTGTACATCCCTTTAAACACCGATGTTTACCTTTAGCCTACTCTGACGTTGTTCATTTGGTCATCATAGTTGTGCTGTGCTCTGTTTGGGGCTGCTGATAAGGAAATGGATGGTGTATTTATCACGCCAAGTTACCGCGTGCCTGTGTGTGTGTGTGTCTGTATTCGCGTGCATAGGTGTGAAGTCACATGTAAATATTTTTGCAAGCCTCTGCTTCTCCAGCTTGCAGGCCCGTGGTGCCGTGTCAGACTTTTTATGTGTGCCTATGACAAGAGGCACACATATTACTATTCGTCGGATTTATTATTATTATTATTATTCTTCAGTTTCCGCCTGAAATTTTGCAGCGAAACTCGCCCCGCAGTTTTGAGACAAGCTTCATATATGTTACCTCATTTTGTGCGGCTGGATCAGGAATGGTGTGCTATGACTTTTGGTGTTTATAACTATTATAGTTTTTAAATATTAATATTTTAGTGAAAATTTTCCCCGCGCTTCTCTGCCAAACAGTTTTGAAAATAGGGTTACATATGTTAGATCATTTTGTGCGGCTGGAGCTGGACTAGTATGGTATACACTTTTGGTGTTTATGACTTTTATAGTTTTGAAATATTTAGATTTTAGTGCAAATTTAGGCCAATTTCCATAGAAACAGACTTTATTTGTGGTGGGTTGGCTCTCTCTAGTGGTATACCGGGAGTAGTACGGCTGAAAATCTGTATGCTTGTTACAAAACTCCATATCCCATAATTCATAGCACCCTCTGCCGAGTTAAACAATGGCGGACACCACTTAGTTTTATATGTCTTTTATTCGTGTTTCTAGGTCACAAAATACACTTTTAAGATATTTTCAGGCGAGAATGTAGGTCTGTAAACTTCAAATATCTGCTCGTTTTATCAAGACATCCCATATTAGCGACAATTCTCTTAAGTGTTGCTGATAGCCGGCTTAGTTAGCTAGCGCCGCTAGCTTAGCTAGCTAGCGCCCTTCGTGAAAAACCACCCAGGCTTGGCTGATAGTGAGGTGGCTAAAATTTGTTTAATCGCCTGATCGCTCGGCAAGGGTCTGTGTCTTAGCTGGACTTATTTTTCGTTTATATGGGCCGATGATGCTGGTCGATGTGGAAAAAATAACTGAGTTGTTTGGTGGTGGAGCTACAACAGAGGGCAGCTATCCACCGTGTGTGACAGAAAGGACATGCCGCGAACGAGACATACAAGGCGGTGAGGCTACCGCCGATCGTCCGGTGTTTGCTAACGCGGAGGTCAATCGTGGATCAGGGAAAGCGAAGGCAGGAGCGTGAGGTGAACTGAATTTCAGGTAAGAAGTTATGACCTGCAGTCTATTTGGGTCAGATATAAACCGAGTTTAGGTGTAGTTTATTTAGCAACAGTTCTCTTACGTGTTGCTGATAGCCGGCTGGCTAGCTAGCTAGCGCAGCTAGCGACCCTTCGTGAAAAACCACCCAGGCTTGGCTGATAGTGAGGTGGCTAAAATTTGTTTAATCGCCCGATCGCTCGGCAAGGGTCTGTGTCTTAGCTGGACTTATTTTTCGTTTATATGGGCCGATGATGCTGGTCGATGTGGAAAAAATAACTGAGTTGTTTGGTGGTGGAGCTACAACAGAGGGCAGCTATCCACCGTGTGTGACAGAAAGGACATGCCGCGAACGAGACATACAAGGCGGTGAGGCTACCGCCGATCGACCGGTGTTTGCTAACGCGGAGGTCAATCGTGGATCAGGGAAAGCGAAGGCAGGAGCGTGAGGTGAACTGAATTTCAGGTAAGAAGTTATGACCTGCACTCTATTTGGGTCAGATATAAACCGAGTTTAGGTGTAGTTTATTTTCGTTGTGCTGACTTTTTCAATCACTTACAATAACTCGTACTGCGTGCTAGCTAGCACTTTTCGCGGAGTCTGTATACAGCTGTGTGCGCGCTAAGTTACCGATGTTACCGATGTTGAACTTTATGACAGCCTCCCCTGTCATTCTCTCGCCTGTTGAAACTTCAGTCATGAAACTGATCAATGATCGGCTTTTCTCTCCTGTTTGTTTATCGCGCTAAACAACAGCAGCACGCTTAAGCTTGATCAGCTGTTGTTAGAATTCTTTTGATTTTAATTTCTAGTATCAGCTGATGTTTGCTGGAGCATGAAGATGAAATCAGGAGATGTCCTTACTGAATCATCAGAGCTGAACTGGTGATGGAGAAACAGGTTTACCCTTAGGTGACATGAATGAGTTGAAGGAAGTTATGAACTGTTTCTGACAGACAAATATACACCAAGCTCCTTTTTTGTGTAGCTGACAGCTGGTAACTGTGCAGGGCGGATCTAGCAAAGCTTTTGCCAGGGGCCAGGTAGGGCATTAACAGAGAAAGGTGGACATAAAGATATACTTTTCTTTCTTACTCTCATATAAAATATTTAGCTTTTATTAAATAGTTATCTGAATCTTACAACCAAAGTTTGTATAATAATACACAAGATTGGCTGTAGACCATTGTTCATCATTCAGAACACTGTGTAAAAATAACAAAAACAAAAAGTGAATGCAAAAGTGCATAAATATTTATTTTACGTGTTTGATGTGTGTGGCGGGCGTGGTCTGCAGTGCCGCTGCAGGGAGGTGGACCCACCTGAGCGGCACCTGCAATCACGCCTCGGGCGTAGTCTGTGCTCTCTCGGCTGTTTTTGGGTGTGTGTCGGGCTGTGAGTTGAAAAGCTACAGCCGGCTGTTTGGGTACACCAACCATGTGTGAAAAGTGGTCCATAACGTAATGCTTCAAAGCGTGTTCATGCAAACATTGTCGGATCTGCCGTGGTACAATGGGACTTCTGCTCATGAACCTGTGTGCACAGCGTCTGCAAATCGGCGCTGTACGAAGTAACTTCATCTTTACACGAAACTGTAAGCTGTTATCTGTGAAGCGTGAGCGGTGTTTGTTTTTACCATAGTTCATGGTGGAGAATGGGTGCTCTTCTGAGTTTTGCTCTCTGTAGCTATATGAATGGCAAACTACACTGAATAGCAGCGGCATAGGCACACATAAAATTTCTTCTGAAATTTTCGCTTTCTAGTTACACATATCATCTTTATGGCAGCAGAAGGGATTGTGAATAATGACTCACAGCTTGTAATTGTTTATAGGCACACACGTATATATATGTATATAACAGGGAAATGTAAATAAAATATACATAAAAAATAATGTGACTTAATGTGATTAAAACTTAATGTGACTTAAAAAATACTTGTTAAGTAATGTTAAGTTTTTAATATATCACAGATGGTGCCTTCTTCTTAAAACAGTGCTCCAACCTCCAAACCTCCATCCCTTCACATTCATGGATGCTACTTTGTTTGAATGTTCTTCGCCTGTCTTTGCCCCCCTCCTTCTTTTTGGTTCTGATGTCCTACACCGGCAAGCTGAGATAAAATGAATGTTATATGAAGCCACTCATTTTCAACTGAAAATGTCACCACATGGTGCATAGTAATAGGGAGGCATGCTGGTGTTTTCACAGTGGGGATTCGGTGATCATCCCGAGTGGGTGAGCTTGTGTCACAGTCACCCATGTATGGCTTAGTTACAGAAGCAGCATAATCCTGATTACGCTGCTCTTTTTCTTCAACTTTACCCTGATCTCATTTGTAGATTTCGAGAATAGAGAGAGAGTAAGGACACATGGCGGAGAAAGAAAAGCTTAACAGCAGCAGTTAAATGGCTTGGTTTGTGGTGTATCACAGTGGATTATGGTGCTTTCTGTATGTCTACACAAAAACTTTGGTACTTTGTACACACTTTGTAGCTTTCTATTATTTATATTTGTCCTGTGGAAGTGGTAGTGTACCTCATATTGCTTTCTAGAGAAAAATATACAGGTGCTGTTTTCTGTGATTTTGGATTTTACTGAGACTGTTTGATGTTTTTTAATGAGAATGAAAACATTCATTAATGCCCTGTTAAAAAGAACTTTTTCTTCCTGACTTTTGCATTATAAAACATTATTATAATTAGCTATATATCCATGTTAGACTGAATTGCCATAGATGCATTTTGTCTCACAGAAGCCTAAAATTTGTGTTTACCTGAGATGAACTCAGTGTGGGTGATGGTGAGCCACCAAGTGCCCCAAAATAGCAAAGGGAATACACCTTTCAGAGGTTACTAATCTGGACTCACCCACATTGTCCCAACACACAAGTTTCATTCTCTCACGTCAAGCTGTTCCCACATCAGCTGTCTGACTCGTGATGCTGGGATGTTCACTGCTAATTGGTATCTAGGGAACAGTGAGTTAGTGGACTATCTGTACTATTAGAAGAGCTCCATTACCCATTCTGGTCACCATGTTTGGAACAGGAATAGTGACAAATTGAATTCTGAGAGTTAAAAAAAAAAAAAAAAAAACAACAAAAATTTTTTTTAACTGACCAGATGCTGAGGACAGTGCGTCCTCTTTTAACCTTTTCTCACTGGGTGTAATCTGTAGGACCGACGCACGGACACAGATGTACGCCACAAAAAGAGAAAGAAATGCAAAGCAATTGGATTGCTCTTAAACCTCTTAAACTTCCACCAGGTCACCGGAGAGCCACCTGGGGTTAGCACTGGGTTTTTGTTTTAGCCACACACGCTACATAGGTAAATTTCCAGAAGCAAAACCAGGTTATATTAAAAATCAAGCACATTTTTGAGGTTGCGGCCTTTATCTCAGAGCCTCTCTTTGACACAGACGCTCACAGTTTATCCATACTGTAGAAAATGAAGCTCTCCAGAGTGCAGTTGTACCTGAGAGAAGCGGGCGTTTTCATCAAGCGTTGGTTGTGCAGTATTTATGAAGCAGGCTGGTGCAGCCTGCCAAGCCAGAGGCAAGACAGGCACTCTGCTGAACAGGAAGCTGGGAAATAGCATTGGCTCAGCTCCATGGCTTTATTTCAGTATTTTTTTTCTCTAAAGTGAATGGGATTAATTCTCCTGCTGATGCACCACTACGTTAAAGCCTGTTGGTTTCTGCTGTCCATACAAAGGAGTTTATAATATTTGATGATTTTAACATGAATTTAAGTCCATTATGATCCTTCTGGATCAGCTCCACACAGAGGCCTTGTGTTTTGACAGAAGTTGTTTGTCTTTTAGCCAGGGTCTCAGTGGGATGGGGATTTTGGGGAATAGCATTTTGTTTGTTGGGTCGCATGCAGCTGACAAACACTTGCTGTGTGCAACATGACAACAACCATAAGTATGTCGATAAGCAGCGTAATATTTAAATTTATTTTATTTATTTTTTTTATGGCGGTGTTTGTTTTTTCAGTTGCATAGGAGCAATATTTGTTTACTGAAATATTTGCACATTGTTTCATCCAACTTCACTACTTTATATCATGATTAAGGTTGCTCTCTTGTTCAAATCATTTTCATAATCTCTTCACCATATAAAGTATCTGTGTCAAACAGGAGGGGAAAGGCGGGAGAGAGACAGATTCTAAAGCAGAAACATGTGCTCTGAAATCTATTTGAGGGAAGGCCCACATTCTCTCACTGACGCACATACATTTCCAGGGAGACACAACCAGCTCCAGTCGCCAGAGCGCTCTTACTCTGAATGGCATCCAGTCTTAGCATACAGTATTTTTTCTTTTATAGGATAATGATGGAGAGTTTTTAAAATAATTTAAAATGCATAGATAATACAGCGAGGTTTTTATCTTCTCAATAATTGCCAGTAAAAGCACAGATGACTGTACAATATCAGAAACTGTGTTAAAGCTTTGCAGTGCAAATATAATAGGATTATGGTTCAGTGAACCTTGTTATTAGGACAAATAAACCGTATACAAACTGAGACGTTATAAAAAACACGAGTTGTGGGCTTGTTGGTTTGAGTATACCTCATGTTTTGTTATTTATTGTTGTTGCAGATGTCACCTGTAAACAGAAACTGTATTCATAGAAATAGCCACTTCCATAACAATTAGACAATTCCCTGATGCCAGTGTAGCTGTTTAATATGGTTAGCTGAGCTTCCTTGCCATTTTTATGTGTGTTCATTTTCCTATATGTATATTTAGCGCAAACTGGAAACAGAGAAGCTTCACCTTCAGTGTAGAATTTGTGCCTTACCAGCAAAACCAACATGTTTCAAAAGGTACAACTTTTACTTTTGAAGGGGAACGGATGCTGTTTCTGGTTTGCATCTCACTGGTGCTCTATGATAAGTTAGCGAGTGTTTACAGACGAATTGGAGTCTACCATGAAAACTGAAGGTGGCCGTGCTAATCTGCTGGTCTCCAAAGAAATCACAAGGAGGTTTTTAGTGCAGCGCCCTCTGCGGGACCAGCAACACTTGCTAAGCGGTCGAGGAATGCATATATTTCTCTAAGGACTGGCAGTTATCAGGGCAATATTGATCGGTCTTAAGGCCTGCATGACCTGAGAGTTGCAATTTTCCAATCAGCCTGGGCCATTAGATAATAAGGCTGTGCAAGGTTATGTATGTCATTGATTTATCTCACAGTACACCTGAAAAAATGTTGGACTCACTGTGCTGTATATAGTAGATGAAAAGATTATCTAAACATATAGTACTGTGGAAAAGTCTTGGGCCACTCTCCATTTCTTTAATCTTTGTTAGGAAAATGGGAAAAAGGTGCAGCAGTTTATTGAACATTGTGCAAAAATACATGGAAATAGTGTATGAGGTAAAAAGAGTTTAAAATTCTAAAAATTGGTATGACCACCTTTATTCTTCAGCACAGCCTGAACTCTCTTAGGAACGGCTTCTTGTAATTTCTCTAAGTGATCTTCAGGAATAGTTCTCCAGGCGTCTTGAAGGACATTCAAAGCTCTTCTTTGGACAGTGGCTGCCTTTTTGTTCTGCCTTCTGTCAACATTATCCTACACTGCTTCAGTAATGTTGAGGTCTCTGGGGATGCCAGTGCATGACTGATAATATTCCACTGTGTGTTTTCTATCCAGGTATGCTTTTACTGCACTGACAGTATGTTTGGGATTATTGTCATGCTGAAAAATTAAGCTATTGCTATTCCAATGCTTCCCAGATGGTACTGCATGGTGGATCAAAATCTGACCATATGTTTCTATCTCCATAATTTGGAAGGATTCTCAGTTCCAAATCAAATTTATTGAAATTGAGGATAAGTGGCTTAATGAAATCCTCTCAACATAGTCAGGTACTGACCGCGTTGGACTGAAAATGAGTGAAAAGGAAGTCAATCTCCTTCAGAAAGGCTGGAGAACTATTGCTCGAGACCACTTTAAATTTTTACAGAAATGTCTGGCTTATTGGATGCAAAATATAAAATAATGAGGGCCGGCTCAAGACTTTTACACATTACTATATCTGTACATAAAAAACTTTTTTGCTACACCTGAGCAGCTCTAGAGTGTTTTCTACTAGATTATGGTAACATTTAAACAGCAGTAATTTAAGTACCTCAAAGAAGAAAAAAAAACACAAGGTTATATTTGTGCATAAAGTGAAAAAGTGTGTCCATCTGCACACACAGATGGACAGACTCTAGACCTGTCCATCTGTGTGTGCAGGAAACCTAACAGTCTTGATTAGATATTACTGTTTATATATCACTACATTTCAGTTATATACATATATACTCTTTTACTATTAAAAAGACACACTGAAAAACAGGGAAGGTAGCCATAGTGATAAAACAGTGAAAACAGACTTCCTGAAGAAAAGTGATTGAAAGAGTTGAATCAGGACAGGGTGTATCTATCCATGGGTAGCACCGAGACATGGGTGAATATGTGTGTGTGTGTGTGTGTGTGCGTGACAAAGAGCTTTAAAAAGCTGGGGGTGGGGGGTAGCTGGAGTTAATGTGGGGTATAAGAGGAGTGTTGAAAGATTTGCAGTTTACAGCGAGGCAAAACGTGGGAGTGAGAGGAGATTCTCTGCCAAGCTCCGCTTAAGTGTTGATTGTAAAAGGACAACTATCTGATCCTCGTGTTCAACCTCTTTGCTTCTGTTCTAAACACACCTTTGCTCTGAACGCTCACATGGACTCACACACAGCTGAGGCAAGTTTGTACTGACTGCTTATAGTTTGCCTGACACTTATTGCATGTGTGTTTTTAATGTGTTTGTGCGTATGTAAGGTGAAGATGGCCCAGTGCCACATGCCTCCAGAGAGAGGGAGAGAGAACACAGGGCAGGGGAAAAAGAGCAAGAGCAAAAGAAAGTGTGTGCAATAGAGTGGCCTCCCCAGCTTGCTCTTTAAAGGCAACAGCAAATAATTTTAACCTTTCCTGGTCATTTCTGTATACTGTACACGCCCGTACACACAAACGCACATACAGTGGCTTCCCTGCTGGCTGTCCAGATGAGGTTTGGTGGCGCTGGACAAGGATTGCCTTGTTACTCGATTCAATGGTGTGTTTTAACTCCAAAATATGTTTGGTGAGAGGTGAGGAGGGGTGAGGGGGAGGGTGGTTGGCCTGGGCAGGGGGCAACATTGACAAGCAGACTCTAGACCTGTCCATACATCTGTCTGCAGGTATGTCTGCTTCTCTCTTCCCCTACAGTAAACACTCTTACACTGTAAGAGATTTGCAGCAGGGGTGGAGCGGTTTACTTTCATGACATTTGTCAGTTTAAGCCTTCACGAAAAACCCAACACGCCACCTCACACGGCACATTTAAGTGTTCTTTGTTGTTCAGCTTTCCCTTTACTCTGTGGACGGAGAGCATGGGCAGTTTGGATCAGTGAGGACATAAGCAGAGGTACATTTTTAAAACTGTATTTATGCAGGAATTGCTGGCATGTGTGCATTTCTTTCATTGCTGTGCCCTGGGTTTACAGACTTAGTTAACACCTCCTGACGTACCTGGGAGCTACGCAGCAGCACAAGCAGTGTTGGAGTACTGGTGAGCCAACTAGCTTAAAGAATGCCCTTCGCCTTATTGTTTTCATAATTATCAGGAAATACGAGGGATTTACCTTTTCAACAACCGGCATCAGATCATCCTGGCATCTCCAAAACCTGTTAAAAATATACTGAACATCTAAAATTTCTCACTGTGGGTTCAGGGTGATTTTTGAGCTTGCAAAGTGATGTAAAAAATATTTCTAAAGTTTTGATGAAAAAAAAAACTATTTTTCAGTGGCAACATTTCCTGCAAAAAAATGCATTTACATATTAAAACTGGGCCATTAACATCTTAACGGCTAAAGTCAGTCTAATTATTGTTGTATGTATTTAAATTGTTTTAGCTTTTTTATTTTAGCTAAAAAAATTATGGGAAAATATATTTCATCATTTAAAGTATTTAAATGTTTAAATAGAATATTATTTAAATAGTATTCACCATATCTATACGTTGTTGAGTGCATGCTTAAATACAGGTGTGTGTGTCTGTGTGAGACTGTATGTGTGTCCTTCGTCGTGGTTTATGCTTGGTCAACAGCCTGCCAACACTGTGTTTATCTTGGACGCCTCCAGCCCGTCTGTAGATTACCCAATCAGATAATCAAGGATATAATTGCATCACATGCATCTGGGAGTGTTTTTCCCTTCCATTATCCCTCATAATGCACACATACACGTCTCGCTCACACATACACGCTGCAGACACACAGTGACGCGCGTACAGCAGCTAATTGTGGCCGACTTTCAACTGTGCCAAGTTGTGGTTTCATCTAGGCATAAAAATGCAAAGCTGTCTTTACCTGCTGTACTCTGTTTTGACAGAAGAGCATCACTGACTGCTAAAGTGCTTTGAAGAGAGATACTCTGGCATACCTGCTCTTTCAGAAATGGGTCTGAAGTTATTATAATGATGGGGAAGTGGACATGAAACAGTGCATGAGAGACTACCATGATATTTTGCTTCTGATGTTTAAAATAACTCACGGGTTTATTTTAGTTTGTAATGAGTCCTTTTTTTTCTTCTTTTTTAACCAGCGGCAAGCTAATGAAGCAGCTTTATTATATTTTTCAAATATAATTTTCACTATAATTTTTCACTTTCTGGATGTAGCTCCAAGTTTGTTGTTTTTTTCCCTCCTTTACAGTTTTTGCATTGGACTAATTGGTAGTTTCAGGGTTGCTGAAATATTTTCTTAATTAATGAATCGGGCCTTTATTTATTGTAAATGCACAATGCACCAGGCCTATATTTGTGGGAAGCATATTATGTGTTAGTCCCACTGTTTTATTAAAACAAGCTGACATGTAAATATAAAGTAGTAGGGCTTCAGCTATGAATTATTTTAGTAATCGAGTAATCTATTGATGATCCCATCGATTAACTGAGTAATCAGATAAGAAATCTTAGAAAGAAATCTTAATAAGAAATATAATCTTATAGTCAGCAACAATAAATATTTAAGAGAAAAAACACAGGTCTTTCAGAATGAACTGCTCACTGGTTTCCAGTATAGAAACTGGAATGTTTTTAAGTTTAACTGCATACAACATATGTCAAAAAACCAAAAAACACTAAACTCTTTGATTGAATGAACTTAATCTTTTAAAGAAAACATTTAAATGCAAAAATGTATAAATAATCAGTACAGTCAGAGGTCAAAGTCAAATAAAATAAGATATATGTATATATATATATATATATATATATATATATATATATATACATATACATATATATGCAGTCTAAACTAAGGCATAAAAGTGTATCTTCACTCTTCTTGGAAGGCTTTCTGACGTGAATAGGAGGCAAGTTTTTGTGCTGCTGAAAAAGGACATTATGATGATGTAGACACTAATTAATTAACACTGATTCAGTGTCCAAACTTTACAAACAATTAGCTTGTGAAAAAAGATTTTATTTTTATATTTTTTATATCTTATATTATTTCAATCTGGAAAAATGTTATGAAAGCCTTGAAATACATGTGGTCTAGTACACCCCATGCCCCCCTTTAGACTCACCCCTGCTTGCTGCAGGTATACTTCCATATAAAATAGGACGGCTGCCTTCAACCTTCAGCAAGCTGTATAATTTACTTAGTCCGGTATCAAACAAAGTTATCAGATCATCTGCTTATTTTAATACAACATCTGGAGACTTACTGTAGATTTTACGCTGTGTAAAACAAACAGCGGTGGATTGAGCAGCTACAAAGTTTGCTTTTCTTCATGTCGGAGTTTGTTGACTAGGTGCTTTGGTGAAGGACTCCCGCTCGCTTTTTACCAGTGAAGGTTTTCATGGTGATTACAGGAACATCGCTGCTGTTTTGACACGTTTTCTTTCCCTCAACCTGAGCTCACCGTCTCAGTAAAGGCTCCGCCTCTTTGCTTCTTCGCGGTGTGCAAACAGACTCCGAACTGTGCCATCATCGATGAATCGTTGCAGTCGTACACAATAGACAGCTGAAATACATCACATTACTTACATTTTAGTAATTTCTATGAGAAAAATAGTCATTTATAGTTAGGTAGAAATGACTATTTTAATAAAAAAGTTTATGCACATGGAAATATAAGCTAAGCCAATTATATGCTATGACTTGTTTTGACCAAATATATATGACAAGACTCTTAACGTTTAACCAAAATACACTTTTTGATGATTTCCCCAATTCATGATCATTAAAAAAACAAAAAGCAAAACTATAAATAAAATATCTAAGACAGGAATGTTTGTTTCTGCTTCTCTGCATCATACATTCATTGTACCTTTGCTATTGACATTATGATAAATGTCATGATATCGATGCTGAAAGTTGAAAAAAAAAAAGATTCTGAAACCCCATTTCTCAGATTTGACTGAAAAAATATTTTCTCTTTTTACTGTATCATGCTGTCAGCACTCATGCCTCTGATATCAGCACACGATCACAATCATATCATCTTACTAGTTATCCTCAGCACTCAGCCCGAACTCCTTAGTTAGATGAGAATTTAAAGAAACGGTTGCATTGATGGTCCATGATTCCCTAGTTAACAGTCTGGTAGTCTGGTTACATCTGTGTTATAGACCAACGTGTCTTTCAATGACTGTGTTAATGTTATTATCAACAGTAGTAGTAGTATATTTATTTATTGATTGATTTTACTTTACAAGGATCAGCTACAACCTTAAGGTAAAACATCTCATTGGCTCACTATTTATGTTACAAATGAAACTAATCTAATAAAAAGCTGTTGTTGTTGTTTTTTAAAAGAAAAACAAAAAATTGGAAAAAAAATGTGAGATTCTTTCTCTCTCACTTATTATTCCCACAGAGGTGGCAAGAAGACCCACCTAAACCCAGGGGTTAAAGTGGGATTTGGCAGGTGGAGGACCTTAAAAATTGGGTGTAGGGCTGCAACGTGTGGAAAAGAATCACTTAGAAATAAGTCACATAATAATGTGCATTGTAAACTCCATTATAGTTTAATTTCTATACAGGTTGTGATGAGCTGGCCCATGATGCTGCTGCTCTGAGATGCTCTGCTCTTTGTGGATTTAGCAAACTGAATTCAACATGATATGAGATTTCATGTTAACCTGATTTTCAACCTCTAGACACTATACAGCTGTTATGAAAGGTCAAAATTGGTGAGAGAATCTAATCAGCATCCTTACCTTAAATTTAAATTGATGGCTCCTACCCTTGATGTAACCTCACACCACAGCCTGCTCTGTACCAGTCAAGCATAGTGCATTACTGTAAACTTCACCACAGTACTGCATTGTTACCACTTTCATCTGCACTGAACTGCCTGGCTTTTCATGGTATCTGTGAATAACACAAATTGTTATACTGCATTGCATTTGCATTCCTTTAAAAACAGTCTCTCATTTTCCTCTCTTGTTCTCTCTTTCTTACATCGTAGTCCATCTCTGAGTGTGTCAAACATAACTCTTTCCCTCCCCAGGAAACAGACGAACTGTATATTTAGCTGCAAAGACACAATAATATGCCAAGTAGCAATATTAGTCCATTTATGCTCAGTCCTCCTCAGTAGTGTTAGATTGATGCAAAAGTAACGAGAACACAGTTTTGACATGCGCGCCATGAATGCACCACAGGGACTCGCAGTATAATGTATTAACCTGCCTATCAGATCATTTCTAGCCCACTTTAACCCCTCCGTAAACCTATACACCAATTCTGTTACTGTCACACATTTAACTTCAGAGAGAGTAGATAGCACTACATTATTCAATTGCATTGTTACACTCTCCCACCTTTCAATGCTGCAGTTGCGATTAGCTTTCTTTACATCTTATTGCTACATGGCAGTCATTAGCTCTCTCTCCTACTATGCAAGTTTAGAGGCATACTCTGCATGATCATTAATTTATTTAACTTTCTGTCCAGGAGCTATTCCCAGCATTGGAAAGCTGCTCTCATGTTTACTCTTGTTTTGCTCCTGTTGTTATTATTTCTTTCCCTTGCACCCCATTACAGTTTCTTTCCGGAAGTTGATGCCAGTGGTGATAAGGGTGGCTTTGACTGGCTGCAATATTAACATAAAGCCATATTTTCCCTTGGGGTATTGTGCCTCTGGCCATGGGCAGTAGTAGCAAAACAAACAAATATTTTCTTGTTTCTTTTTTTTTTTTTAATCTTGTCTTCGTTCACCCCTTTTCTGCCCCATCTTCTCTCTTTCTTTCACTTTCAATTGGCTTTTTTTTTTATCTGTCCCTCTGTTTTCTCTCCCACTCACCCGATTTCCTCTGTGTCCAACTTTCATAGGACAAATGCCAAAGGCAGTATTATTGTGTCCTCAGCTGCCATCACTCACTGTGTTATGTAAGACATTGCTTATGTGTGTCTGTATGTGTATGTGTGTGCGCATGTGTGAAGTTTTGCTTGTGTCTTAGCTCAGATTCTGGGCTTCTGAGAGTTCACAATCATCCCCGTGTATCAAAACTGAGGCCAGACATGTTGTAGATCTAGAGCTGTGTGGTCTGGTTCGACTCTGACCTCTTGCTCTCTGTTGTTGTTTTCTGTTTTAAATCTGGACAAGCAGAAGATGATCTGCCAACACAGGGCGTCACAGATTTGGTATATGGTATGTTAACCATATACCCAATCTGGGTATATAAACAAACTGAAGTTAAATTAATATATATCGAGGTTGCCTCCACATACACGCTTGGTTCTGGAATCGAAATTTTAGAGATGCCTTGGAATATCCTTTTCCATATAGTAGTTGCTTATAGCAATAGACCGCTCTGGGAATTCTCAAAAATCCCTCACTGAATTCTGCTGAGTTGGCGTTTTCCCCTGAGAACATAAAGGGGAAATGAGAGGAAGGCTCTAAGTGTTGGTGTGCCTATGAACAGCAGTTAAGTGTATTTGGAGTTCTTGGAGAATTTAGCTGAGATCCTGGAAAGGAAATTGTCTAAGGACTAGTAGAGATTTTACCATTGGGGTACTTCAACACTCATGTGGGCAACGTTGAAGAAATCTGTTGATAGGTGATTAGGAGGAATTCCATACTTGGAGCTCTTTGGCCATGATGAACATGATATTCAAGCATTGCTCTTTGTGGAACTCCTGATCCATACCACCATGTCTTCTGTGGAGTAGTTAAAGTTTGAATTCTCAGGGAAAGCTTTAGACATATTTCTACCAGAGGAGTTAGGAGCTCACCGGTGGTTAAGTGCCAGGTTTTGGATGAGCTGTGTCTTTAGATGCTAAAGGGTTCTGGCTATTTTTGGCCCTTGTTCAGTAGCATGCCTCTTCAGTATCACAAGAGGTTGGGTACAGTGACTATACACTGGCAGAACAGGGTGCCAGTCACGATTTTTAAAGGGGAGCTGGAGACACTGAATCCATAGCAGATTTAGGCTATATATCAGACTCTCTGTGTTGATGTGTCATACATCAAACTACATGCTAAAATCACTGTTTAGAAATGCAGTTTCATGCAACATATCAGAGCCAGCCAATCTTATACAATATCTACATTTTTGTGTGTTGTGTGTGCCTTCAGATACAGGCAGTCGGCAATCTGACGATCTTATATTTTGTGTTTTTATCTCTGACATAAGCTACCCTCTTCAGAGTAACGGTAAAGAACTTGTCATCAAAAGGCACTCTTTGTTTTTTATTCTTAAAGTTTAGTTGCAGCTTGCACGCTACCCTGTATGTAGTGTAGTTTGCTGTTGTGATGGCCAGTATCTTGTCCAGTGAGGCTTTCTTTCCAATAGGAGCTGATGATATAAGTCCTGATTCTGCCCTCAAACATTTTAAAATCTTATTGTTTTCTTGTAAAATCCTAAATAATATGGCACCTGATTACTTAGCTGATCTCCTCTGTCTGTATGGCCCTAAGAGAGCACTAAGATCATCGGGTCAACTGCTCTTAGTGCAACTTAGGTCTCGGCTGAAGACCAGAGGAGACCGTCCCTTTGCCATTGCCGCACCCAAATTATGGAATAATCTTCCTCTAGACATTCGTGCATCAGATTCTATTCAATCTTTTAAATCACGTCTAAAAACATACTTGTTTAACGTGGCATTCGAGGCTAATTAGTGTGATTTTCATCTGGCTCTGCATTTATATTATGTAATATTTTATATCTCTCATTTATATTTTATATTGTGATTTCATCTGTATCATGGTTTTACTGGAAAGCACTTTGGTATACTTTGGTCTTTAAATGTGCTATACAAATAAATATGATATGATATGATCAACTTAAACCAGCCTTCTACCTGCTACAGGCTGTTGTTGGAGTAAACCTGTAATTTGCACAAGATCTTGTTGAACAATGCTCTGCTCTAAGGGAAATCTAAAATAAATAAAATAAATAAAATACTTGCAGATAAAAGCACTATCCAAGCATTTCAGTTACACTTGAACTATTAAAAAGTGATTTTGACACGTGTACACAAAAGAATAGTGGTGAGTGGAAAAACAAGTTTCTGAGATACAAATCGCCGCTTCCAATCATATCTTTCAGATTCAAATTAGAGCAAAAACTGGGCACGGAGACTTGTGAAGACAGCTTTTAGCCCTGAGCTGATGTGACAGGTGTTTTATCCAGATAACTATATGCCCAGCTAATCATGGGATTGCTTCACATCATGAATTCAATTTAATCTATGGGTGGAGCTGTGCAGATGGTGGATTGGGATGCTACCAAACACAGATTGTATTGACCAGATTGTACATTCCTATGTTTTATCAGTTAGGTTTCAGGTCAGGTTTAAATATTCATAAATACCTGGATACAGAGAGATGTGGTAAACCATCACAAAGTGAGCCCTTGGTTCTCATCTGAAGAGCAGATGAAGGGGTTGGGCTTGGGCTGTGATGTGTACACAGGACAGCACTACATATACAGACACACACTGTCTGCTTTGCTGTTTCTTCCTGATTTGATTGCTCAGTCAGACAAACACACATACATGGAGTACATTTCTGGCCTGTTTGGTTTCTGTATGATTAATCTCGTTTTAATGTTCATGTATTTTATTTTTTGTTCTTTCAGCTTTTTTCCCCTAATACATGTCTCTTGCTTCCTCTCCCTTTATTCTTCACCCACTTTTTCCTTCTCTACTACTTTCTCACCAGTCTCATTCAAGAAGCAATTCAGTGACTGAGTTCTGATTGCATGAACTTTCTCTGGTTGTCGTCTTTAAAAAGTACCATTAAAGAACAAAACTTCCCAAAGAACAAATGCAAAACGGGATGTAAGTCATTATGCATGCAGCGTCAAATGGAAGACCAGTGTCTGAATGCTCATGTTATTCCCATGGGACCCAGCCTGAAATGCTCACGCCCGACAATGTCAGTGTCTATCAGCAAGAGCAGAAAGCTGACAGAGAGAAGTGGGTTGCGCGAGCTGTGACGCACTCACCTCTCACAGTAATAGGAGGAGAGAATGACAAGCTGGCGTCAGTAGCCTAACATGGGTACAACAACACAGGGGAAAAGCACTTCACTTAGCCATGGAGCCTTGGAGGGAAGTAGGGAAGGAGGAGGAAGACTAGGATGAAATGGTTTGTATGTTATTGTGGAGGAGTATTTTTGCATGCATGGCGGCTTATTTGTGCGTGATGCAGCATTCTTAGTGAAGTAAAGACGACAGTAGACTGTGCAGTTACATGAATGCACAGGACGACTGTTATTGACTTCTTTATACATTAATTTATCATCCATCTTATATTATTTCTCTTCACACCCACGTTCACACATTCATACGTTTTTCTATGCCTGAGCACTTTTAACCTTACATTTACACACTCATACTCTGATTGATAAATTGGGAGTAGCTCTGGGTTAAGTTGCCTAAGGATACTTCAACATGCAAGCTTAAGGACACAGGGATCAAACCACCAACCTTCCGATTAATACACGCCCTGCTCCATCTCCTGAGCCTATGCAATACAGTTGCTAAGTTTCAGTGCAAACATAGCTCCTCAATACATGTGTTGTACAGTCCCGATCAAAAGTTTTAGGACCACCTGAAAAATGGCAAAAAAGCATATTTTGCATGGTTGGATTAAGGTTGCAACAAGAAGAAATAGGAGTGAGACAAAGCATTTTTTGAGCATGCAGTTTCTTGAAAACAACACTTAAACTGAAACAGGCTTGTGGCAGGGGTGTGGTCTCTGGCCTGCTGCAGCGGAGGGACGCTACAGTGAGCTCTCAAGGCGGTGCCCAGGTGTGGCAGAGAGGGCAGGTGTGACTGCTCAAGGTGATCATCTTCTTCTTCTCTGTATGTTTAAATAGTGACAGCGGGGACAGAGAGGAGGAGGAGGAAGCAGCTGTTCCTGTGCGACTGATGCCGGAACGTCAAAATACAGTTGCTTAAACAAAAATAAAAACTAACCTACAGTGTGTCAGGTCCTTACCACAAGGCTGTTTTACAGCTGATCAAAAGTTTAGATTAAAAGGCCAAATCTGTGCAAAAATGTTGATTCATTGTCATTTTCAGTCAGGTAGTCACACTGTCATAACGTTCTGATGGCAAAGGCAAAAAACTTTTTAGAACTGGAAAACTGCAAAACCACAACACAAGTTCATGTGTCAAAGATGCAAAGGGGACTGGAAATACGAGCAATACAAATCTGAACTTGCTGACAGATGCATACATGCATTTACTTGACAGTACATGCAAAGGCTTAGTCATGCAACTCTACTGTGAAACACAGAAGCACTCACAGACTACCCTTCGGCTATATTAGTGGCTGTGATCAGCACAATCCATGCACAGGGGACAACAGGATAGACAAGAATGAACTGATAAATAGAACTAATACTTTTGGCTGCGGTATAGTTCACAGAAAATTATGGGTCAGAATTTGGCATAAACAGCAAAAAAAAAAAACATGGCTCCATCTTGCCTTAGATCAGCGGTTCAATTTGTTTGGGGTGTAAGAGTGTGGGAGATATTTTTTTGGCACACTTTGGGCCCCTTAACACCAAATGAGCTGAAATGTCACAGCCTGCCTGAGTATTGTTGTCCATTCCACCACAGTGTACTAATCTTCCGTTGGCTGTTTCCAGCAGGATAACACATTATCTCAAATCATCTCAGTTTCTTGAACATGACAATGAGGTCACTGTATTCACTTCCACAGTCACCAGATCCCAATCCAATAGAGCACCTTTGAAATGTGGTATAAGGGAAAATAAACATGGAGCGGCCGAAAAATCTGCAGTAACTGTGGGATAGAATAGAATAGAATAGAATTCAACTTTATTGTCATTGCACATGCACAGGTACAGGGCAACGAAATGCAGTTTGCATCCATCCAGAAGTGCTTTAGTGATATAGATATATTACAATATATATTAGCAATAATATAGATATGCAAGTATATTACAGAAATGGGTCTATTGTGGTATGTTATAATGTACACGGTATGAAGTATGTTGTGAATATTCTATAACTATAGGTATGTACAGGCTGTAGTGAGTACAAGCTATGTACAGGATATGAACAGGATATAAATATGAAAAACTATACAGAGTATGAAATAAATAACTTTACAGAAATATGAGATATACAGTTATACAGAAATGGGAACTATGCAAGTTGTAAACAGTTGTAAGGTTAAAAATTATTGTATGTACAGAATGATTATTTACACAGAGCTATACAGTAGTGCAGTTAAGATAAGTGAGGGTGTGGATAATTTCTACAGAGGCTGTCAGATGTCAGGAGGCAGAGTTCAGGAGTCTGACAGCTGTGGGGAAGAAGCTGTTCCAGTACCTGGTGGTCTTAGTCCGGAGGCTCCTGTAGCGCCTCCCAGAGGGCAGGAGGGTGAAGAGTCCATGTGATGGGTGACTGGGGTCTCTGATGATTTTCCCAGCCCTTTTCAGACACCGCTTCCTGTAGATGTCTTTTATGGCAGGAAGTGGTGCTCCGGCGATGCGCTGGGCAGTTTTCACGACCCTCTGCAACGCCTTTCCGGTCCGAGGCAGAGCAGTTCCCGTACCAGACTGTTATACAGTTGGTCAGGATGCTCTCGATGGTGCAGCGATAGAAGTTCACCAGGATGTCTGAGGACAGGTGGTTCTTCCTCAGAGTCCTCAAGAAGAAGAGGCGCTGGTGAGCCTTCTTGACCAGCTTGGAGCAGTTGGTCGTCCAGGTGAGATCCTCGGAGATGTGGACTCCCAGGAACTTGAAGCTGCTCACACGCCCACAGCCGTCCCTTAATGTAGATGGGTGGATGTGGGTCAGCATTCCTCCTGTAGTCCACGATGAGCTCCTTGGTCTTCTCGGTGTTAAGCAGCAGGTTGTTTGTGTCGCACCACTCAGCCAGATGATCCACCTCCTCCCTGTAGGCGGCCTCATCGTTGTCACTGATGAGGCCAATCACCGTGGTGTCATCTGCAAACCTAATGATGGTGTTGGAACCATCAGCAGGTCTACAGTCGTGGGTGAAGAGGGAGTAGAGGAAAGGGCTCATCACACAGCCCTGTGGTACACCGGTGTTCATTGTGATGGTAGATGAGCAGTGGTTATCCAGCCGGACATGTTGGGGGCGGTTGGTCAGGAAGTCCAGTAACCATTTGCAGATGAGGGAACTGATGCCCAGGTCTGTCAGTTTCCTGATGAGTTGTGAGGGGTGGATTGTATTGAACGCTGAACTGAAGTCTATAAACAGCATTCTGGCGTAGGTGTTGTTGTTGTCCAGGTGTGAGAGGACAGAGTGCAGTGCGATGGAGACTGCATCCTCTGTGCTCCTGTTCTGGCGGTATGCAGTATGCGGTATGCTGGCGGGATGTTATCTGGTCAACATGGACGAAAAATCTATCTCAGTGGTCAAATTAGGAGAGAGTGGAGGCATACCCTGGACTGCTTACCAGTACATCAAAGGGCTAAAACCAGTGATCCTCATAAAAACAAATCATCTTAACAATATCCACAAGTTGTCCTTTGAAATCGTCCCTATTAGTAATTAGGCTGAACTCATTCATAAAGTGTTGCATTTTAGCTCATTTCTAGGTTTTGGGTGTATTGTGGGACTTAAACCCAACCAGCAACTAACCAGTGAGGGAAAGTAGAAGTAAACAAGTGTATTTTGTTTTCTGTGAGTTCTATTTGTTAAAGCCTGCCAACTTCAATACTGCAATCTCACTACTCAAATTTAAAGTTACACAAGTGTTAAATATAACTATGGGTTACTGCCTGACAATTTTCCCCATGCCAGTACCTTTTTTGCAACATCCATTGGGCGGATCAGCATCATAATTTTCTGTTAATAAGTATAGCTATACCAAGCTGGTCTCCACTCTTAGTGTTGCTTTTTCAAATTTATTAAAACAAGTTTAAAGCGTTTTGACAAATTCCTTTTAACCAGTTTAATCTTTTTTTTTAACATCTTCAGAGTTGTGCTGCATACTAAGTCCATCAAACATCTGCTTGCTGACACACAAACACTTGCTTGACAGAGTGACGTCAGCCTGTAATAAGATCAATAAGCAATCATTGGCGTGGTCTGGTTTCACAGTGCATTGACAGGACCCCTGATGTGCTGATTGGGAACAATTAGCATCAGTGAGCACCGCTAACAGGGTTTTGAGTGATGACGGTAACGAGTGCATGTCTGAATTCACGTGTGTGTGTGTGTGTGTGTGTGTGTGTGTTTGTGTGTGGTGTGGGTGGGTGGATGGATGAGTCATCGTTATCCAGCCCAGGAGCCCCATCTCTCTCCCTCACTCACACACACTGTCATAAACACACACATGCAAACCATGCATGCACATGCAGCTTTGCCAGTTCCATCTGGCAAGCTAGCTGTGTTCGGGGGGTAAACTGGAATTCTCAGGGTCAAAATGAACCAGTTTTTATAGAAAATGTAGAATGCTTTCACTGCATGTTGTGAAATATAACAAAATTATGATACTGAGCAACAATATGAGAGAGAACTTACCTTAATGAGAGGCCAGTATCAGAAGCAAAACTGAAGTCCTACAACAGGGAATTAGTGACTTTTAAAATGGTATTCTGCAATGATTTTTTTACTACACCAAGGATAAATATAAATCTTACCATGCAATCTCTACATAAGTAATATTTATTTTCTAACTCAGCTCTGTTATGTAGATATTTAGGCTGACAGTGTCATCTTTACAAACCAAGGTTTTATGTTTTACACAGATTTGTTTTTGATCACCTGCACACCTACCTGTTTAATTTAAAAATGTTTCCAGTCTAAGGCAGGCGAGGTGCAGAGTCACGTGCTTGTGAAATGCTCACAGGTACAAAACCTTTGACCTCTGATTTTCCCAGTCCCATAAATATACTAAATGATATACTAAATGTATCAATCTAATTCTAATGTATCAATCTAATACAATCCTAACTTACAAAGAAATCAGACCTCATGTTAAGAAATTATTGTTTTTTGAAAACAGAAAAGCATATCATAACTAATCATTCTGCTGGATTATGGTCATATTTTACAGTATATGCTCAAACTGCAGCAGCTGTTCTTAAGAAACTTTGCTATAGTGCAATTTCATTTATTATTGGAAAGAAAAGCATCAATTACATTGAAAGTTTGTCTTCAGTAATATATAGGCACAAGACGCAAGCATACCTGTGTAACCAATTGCTTCATTTCTAAGCCACAAGGCTAATCATGACTAAATCATGACAATGGGCCCATTATCAGCTAATGTACATCCCCATGTAAAAAATCTTGGTTTCATTTTTGATTCCTCTCTCAAGCTGGACAAGCAAATAAATTCAGTTGTTCGTGGCAGTTTTTTCCAACTCAGGAGCATTTCTAAACTCAAAAATATCCTGTCATCTAAAGACCTGGAAACTGTTATCCATGCTTTCATATCGTCACGTATTGACTATTGTAACTCTCTCTACTTAGGTATTTGTCACTCAAGCCTGACCCGCCTGCAACTTGTTCAAAATGCAGCCGCAAGGCTCTTGACGGGTACTAGAAAGAGAGAGAATATTACTCCAGTACTCGCATCTCTACATTGGCTACCAGTTAAACATAGAATCGATTTTAAGGTTTTACTATTTGTTTTTAAAGCTCTCCATGGTTTGGCTCCAGGTTACATTTCAGATCTTCTTAGCCTGCACTTACCCACTCGATCTCTGCGCTCCTCCAGTCAGATGGTTCTATCAGTTCCACGCTCCCAGCTTAAATCTAGAGGTGACAGGGCTTTCTCCATTGCCACCCCGAGACTCTGGAATAGTCTTCCCCCCTTCATAAAATCCTCTTCATCCTTGGAAGTTTTTAAATCGAATCTCAAGACCTACCTATTTTCCAAGGCTTTCGGATCTCCTTGATATCCTTTGTATTCTATCTATTTGGTCTCTTATCTTATTGGATGTTGTGTGTTTGTGCGTGAATGTGTACAATTTTGTATATGTATGTGCATATTTGCATGTACATTATATGCTATATACTCTTACTTGTCTTACAATTCTTTTTTTAAATGTTTTCTTTCTACTTTAATTCTTTCATTATATTATCCCTCTGTTCAGCACTTTGACCGACACTTGATGTCTTTTAAATGTGCTATATAAATAAAGATGACTTGACTTGACTTATCTAAGTATATGAGAAAATAACAAAAATATCTCTCAACTTACTCTTGAGTTGAGTTCAGAGCTAATATAAGCACAACAATAGAAAGTTGGTAACCAGTGCACCATATTACAACTCCAAACTTGAAAAGATTGCTCGCTAGTACTTCGCAACCAGAGTTGATCACATGTACATTTCTAAGAATAATTGTTTTAGTGAATTTGTATACTCATTTCTCTATCTATCTATCTATCTATCTATCTATCTATCTATCTATCTATCTATCTATCTATCTATCTATCTATCTATCTATCTATCTATCTATCTATCTATCTATCTATCTATCTATCTATCTATCTATCTATCTATCTATCTATCTATCTATCTATCTATCTATCTATCTATCTATCTATCTATCTATCTATCTATCTATCTATCTATCTATCTATATCCTAGGGTGACAAACCGTCCTGCTTTTTTTTCACTTGTTGACTTGTAAAATCCTAAATGACCTTTTCCATCTTACCATTCATTAACCGCACAGAGAAGGCATCATTTAAATAAGTTAACGTTTTCTTTAGGTGAACAGTATTATTAAAGTTCTTCAGGACTGGCACAAGTGTCCTCTTTTTGAAATTAAAATATGGACACCCTAATATGTCCTATGTATATATATATATATATATATATATATATATATATATATATATATATATATATATATATATATATATATATATATGTATATATATATGTATATATAGTTTTCACATCAGTTATCTCAGAAGCTTACTGAGATAAAATGAAATAGGAATTATTTCTGTCCTTTAATTCCCACTTTCTCCATCTCTCTCTTCATGTTGGCTATGTGTAATGCATTTCCCTCCTCTCTTTTTCTGTCTCAGCTGGGCTCTAGTAAGAACAGTTGCTGGTCAGTAGGGGTTTTGGTCTGGCTTGCTGGGTTGCTGAGGAGTGGAGCGTTTGAGTCGTGACACTGGGCATGTGTGTTAATGTGTTTGTCAGTGCACGCGTTAACCCGTTTGTGCATGTGTCTCTGCGAGTGTGCAAGTGTGTAGGTGGGCAAGATGAAATCCATGCTCCTATAGCCCTTAATTGTCATTTGTCATTGCGTGACATAACATGCACAGGCTCACACAGACTGCTGCTTAGTGTTTTAGATAAGATTTTTTAACTCTTGTAAACTAACCTAACTGGTTTCACACTGCCAGCGTGACTACCAGAAAAAGCACAGATGTCATTTCCATGTTTTTCCTGTGGTTGACTAAACTATCTTTTATGCAAAACAAGAGAGTTTTTTTCAACCCTGTGGGACTGCTGTTGTTATTTTTAGCTTTTAGACATTTTTTTTCAATAAGAAGTAGGTCATCATGTGAACATAGTTTGTCTTGTCATAATAATTGGATCGATAATACAGAACAGAACTTCAGGAGCAGTTAAGATGAACAAAACCTATAATAATATAAATATCAAAGTACAATATCTAGTCTAATTTAAGTTTTAGGCAAAGTTTTAATGTTTGACCAACAGCTGTTCTGTTCTGGTTTTCCACAGCAGAGTTTTATGTTTTTTAAAGTAAATTCTATACAAGCAAAGGGAGACTAAAGGTACCAAACTATACCAAACAGATAATAACAGACTGTGACTGTGTCTTTGCTGTGATGACAGATGAGACCAAGACTGAGCTACCTGCCGTAGACAGGCCGTAGATAAAGATCAGATACTATAATATGCAACATATAAAGATTCCAATTATCGTCTATAGTCCAGTCTTTTTTTCTTTTTGGCTTGAACAAACATTGCAGTTTTTTAAAATTTCTTTCCTACCTTGTTTAGTACAAAATTCACAGCAAATTATCAGTGGAAGCTGCCGTCCAAATCTGTTGTGTTTTCAGAGATTCATGCAGTTATAGAACATTTATGTAGCTGAGTATTTATCAGTCTGATGGTGTCAAAGACTAGTGTTCTATAGAAGTGCTTTTTAAATGTGGCCCAGCTTTATGTGCAGTGAGATTTGATATCTGTGGTCCTGAAGTCAACCGCGGACAAGTGGGTGATCCTATTGTCTTTTCCAATCATGCTGGGATGGGACCTGGTCTGCTTCTTTCCTTCTCTGTGTATTAATGTTTGTTTTTACATTCTTTAAAGTTACACCACTAAAATTATGTTATTATAGCTATGTTATTGTTATTAAAATATCAAAATGTTGAAAATGGCCCAAACTGTAGAGATCCTTTTTAAAAATCTTCTTTGCATCTTCTTAGAAAATCACCGACTTAAAAAAATATGGAATCAATTTTATGTTCTGCATATATCAGAAAACCTAAAATAGACTGAAATAGAAAAGAATAGAACACCTTTACTGTCTGTCACAAAGCAACAGAAATGTATCTTTGATACAGCTCAAGAGAAGCAAAAAAATTACACCTGCAAACAGCATTAGACATCAGAGCAAACATTATGCTGATAGTAGTAAGTCAGAAAAAAGAGCTCCCCCTGCAGACCACACTGTGATGATGCATGTGCCAGGCGACCCACCAAAATTAGACTGGTGTGTGTGTGTGTGTGTGTGTGTGTGTTTGTGTGTGTAGATGCACCATCCCTTCGTACATATTATGTTGACTTTTCTGTTGCACAGTTTGTGTCAGTGAAATAACTAAAAGTCTAATTAAGACTGAATAATGGAGCTGTCAAAGTTTATGAGGCTCAGGAGTACATTAGACCCCTGTGATTTTCCTGGCCTCTTATAGACTTGACAGCAGAAGTGTATTTGAGCTGTAATTGGAGGCTGTCAAGGGACAGCCGACCACTGAGGGAGGTTTAATGGCCTGCGGTAAATATGGATGCTGAAATGCTTTGTATTTCTTTGATTTTTGCTATAATGCAGCTCTATTTTAATGCCTTATCTCTAAAACAAACATTTTCACTGATAAAGAAAAGAATGTAATGCATTTAAATAGCTATATATGCAGTGTATATATGTATAAAGAGTTACATGTAGTTCAGCTTTCCTGCTTTTTCATTTTGTGACGTAACCGCCTTCCCATCCTCAGGGACTCACATTAAACAAATCCACTGTATTAGGCAGATTATCTCATCTGCCATTCAAGATGCAAAGTCATCTCCAGTGGATGACGGTTGTACTGTCAGGACATCACATCTGATGAAATCAGCGTACAAACAGACGTACACTCACAGACATACACAAGCATGCATACTAGGCCTGGGACCAGTTATCAGTTAACAGTTATTGTTAATAATAATTAAATTGTCCTAATGTTGCACAAGAAACATGATGCACAATATTAAAAATGTTGCGTAACCTGGGGATGTATGGTATAGCCCTGAGTATGTAATGATATGATGTCAAATTGTAAAACATAAATTGTAAATGGTGTAAATTACTATTATTAAAGTTTTTGGCTTTTTTATTTGTACACTAATTTTTTGTTTATTTGTTTTTTTAATTTTTAATTTTTTTTATAGCTCTAATTCACATTGTCTTATGACTTTTCCCCAGTGTGGGGTTAATAACGTTTATGTCTATGTCTATATGTATGATGACAGAGAAAAAAATATTGAACATTTTAGAAGTGGATGCAGCTTTCAGGCAGCAGCATTCATTAGTCCACACAACATTAGGGGCATTTTCCATACTTCTTTTCCAGTAAGCTATGTTATTGATGGCGGACCTCTAGTGCCATGAGGTACCAGCAGCATCAGCAGATTTGTAGTGTAATAGTAGGGACACAATATATACAGTAATACAGCATAAGTCCAGAAGTAGCCTAGGTAGCAGTTTTAATGGAAATATTAAGTAAACAGACCGAATAACTGTTTAAAACTTTAGATCAATATGTAATTGAAAAATATGTATTTTTTTACCTGTTGTGTTGTAACTTGGGTCAAGCTTTTGAACCATTTCCTTAAGTGGTTACCACCATTGACCCAGATCAATGAGTTCCATCCACTCTTTGCTCTTCTCCTCATATGGAAAACAGGTAGTGAGTGCTACAGCCATGTGCTGGGTTGCAAATCACTACTAGCATATCCTTCATAGCCTAGTTATAGTCAATGGTGTATTTTTGCCTAAAGTGTTGAACCTATGTGGTTATGCAGGAACAGTATTCTTGTATATTTTGTAAGGCAATGTGCTTTGTTGGAGGCCTGAACTCTTGTAGTTCCCTTTTTTGGTACTAAATCAGAATCGAAGGCCAACGAGTTACTTTCGCTCTCAGACATGTCCGGGCTTGCGTGGTTGACGTGCGCTAGCGAATGTAAACACAGTGGCAATGATATTGTTATATGGCGCTTACATGTCATGGAAAATTTATACTGTTATTATCATTGATGGCATGATATAGCACAGGCTTCCCGTAAGAGTGATGAGCTTTGTTAATGATTTGCTTTTATTTACTCATTTACTGTTAATGTTCATCTTGAACTTTTCTGCTGGTAAGCGCTGCTGTTTTTGCCACTGTTACAGTTTTCAGAGGGAAACTGAGATTTTTAGGAGAGCCTAACATTAGTTGGCACAATGTCGAGGCAGTTGGCCTCCCCTCCCTGAGTCTTGTTCTGCCAGAGGTTTCTTTCTGTTAAAAAGGAGTTTTTCCTTCCCACTGTCACCAAAGCACTTGCTCACAAGGAGTCATATGTTTGTTTGGGTTTTCTCTGTTTTGTCTATCTTATTGTAGAAAATGTACATTTAATAAATGTTAACTGGTCATATATAATTTGAAAGGATTCTTTGTGATCTTTAAATAAAAAGTCATTTATAAAGCGTACTGTGTATGCACCTTGTCTCTAGGGGCATAGGTAAAATACAACATGGCATGTTCCACAAACCAGCGCTCACTCTTATGTATTTTTAATGAATTCATTAGTTTATGAGATCACATTTTGTGGGAAGACATAATTACACACTAATCAAAATATATTTATGAGTACAGCATTCTTTTTTTCCTGTTAAAAAAAAACTTTAAAAACAACCCCTTTAATTTTAGAGGGAGTATCACTGGTATACACAGTGTCACTAGTTTGAATGATATGACTATTATAAATAAAGACATACCTAGAACACAGAGGTACAACCTTTACATCATTCTAAAGAACTTTATTCAGATGTATTATAAATTATTTTCAATTCTACATTGTCCTTTCTCAAACGCATGCATCCATCTGTACTGCTAATACTACTACTGTCCTGAACAGCTGTTCATTAACAAAAACTGATGATAGCTCTGCCCCAGAGTGTGCAAGCTGTTGCTTCTTTTTACATTTATCATTGGCTTGTTTTGTCCTGGTTTCTATGTGCATGTATTTTTCTACCATTACATGAAGTTAAAATTTCAGTGGTTGCAACTTAAGTTAAACTATTTAGAGAATCACACAGAATTCTTGTGCTTAATTCTTGATGTTAAATCTAAACGTTCAAAAATTCTTTACCAGCTTTCAGAATCGTGAAATGTAGGTCAGAGAAGTATACTTAGACTTGCATTGCAATACTCACAATGGACAGTTTCTGTTCTTTGTTGAAGTGCCAAACAGTTACCTCTTGCTTCCATCTGGGGCCACTAGTTCTCTAATGTAATTTCAAACTACCTGTACATTTTGAGAAATCCCCCTACTGGTCATCTTTTGAATCAGCACAATGTCTAGAATGATGAGTAGGCAGCCATGCTCTGTTAAAGACGCCGTCGTTTTAAGCAATAACCTCTTCAAAAATTGTTATCAGGGTGTTTACCTGAATTACTCTTTTTACCTTATTGAAGGAAGTCTTAAAAAATAACTTCATAGAGGGTACAGATACAGGATGGTGGTGGGAGAGAGCTGAAGAGAAGCAAATGTAGATCAGCCCTCCAGCATTAAGGGTGCACGTGTCCTTTTCTTTTTGTTTATCAGCTGTGCCTGCTCTTGTTTATTTTTAGATGGGAAAAAGGAAGAGAGGAGTGGTAAGCAAAGGAGGGACCATAGAACAAGAGAGATGATGTTATGTGCCCAGATAACACTCTATAGTTTAAGTAGAATGATCTTTGAGAGCAGCTTCTGTTCGTTAGCTTTTATCTGCAGATTATGTGCCATCCAGATTGGGACCACAGGACAGCTCTGGACGGATTCTGGGTCAATGCAGCCCAGAGGGAAAGGGCAAAAAAGGATGTGTGTCTTTGGCATAATTTCCTCTTCTAATCTGAAGATTTGCTGAATATCAAAATAGCTTCAAAGCAGATCTTTATTTTCATAACATTAAACTCTTTTTGTTCCTGCTCGGCTGACTGTGCAAGCTGTCCAGTCTTACCTAATCTGTTTTAATACACCCAAGACATTTCAGCACATTCCTCTTCATGTTTGACTCACTTCTGTCTCTCAAGTGATATATTAGTGGGGGACGTTTGCACTGTTGTTATTAGTGTCTTAATAATTAATATTTCAGGTTTTGATTGGGAATTGATCTGAGCCAGGTAACGAAACTAATGAAATAAATGGGGCGATCGTGGCTCAAGAGTTGGGAGTTCGTCTTGTAATCGGAAGGTTGCCGGTTCGAGCCCCGGCTTGGACAGTCTCGGTCGTTGTGCCCTTGGGCAAGACACTTCACCCGTTGCCTACTGGTGGTGGTCAGAGGGCCCGGTGGCGCCAGTGTCCGGCAGCCTTGCCTCTGTCAGTGCGCCCCAGGGTGGCTGTGGCTACAATGTAGCTTGCCATCACCAGTGTGTGTGGATGACTGGTTGTGTAAAGCGCTTTGGGGTCCTTAGGGACTAGAAAAGCGCTATACAAATACAGGCCATTTACCATTTAAAAGCTAGTTTTTATGCTAGTATGTTTACAAGTTTCAATAAGTCATTGCACCAATTTCCCATTTTCCTAGCAAAAGAAAAGAGTGGTGGCTCAAGACTTTTGCACAGTACTGTAACATATTGGTATTATATCACATTAACTTAGCTCTCAAACATTCCTGTAGGAAGAATTTTGACAGAACAATGTACAGTTTCATGTTTATATACCACTAAATCACAATAACAGTTGCCTAAAGGTGCTTTATATTGTAAGGTAAAGATCCTACAATAATACATAGAAAACTACAAAGTAAAATATAATGAATGCTAAGAAGTGTCATCCTTGGAAAGGGGCCTCTAACTTTTTAAGAGTCCCATATTTTAAAGTCAATATGGTCTTTTCAGAAAGTGTGGCTCTCTCCAACTGTGGTAATTTATTTACATTTTTTTATATAGTAGCTAAATCATCTGTTCTTTTCCACAGTTGACATGTAATTCCAGCTTTAGCCAACACCAACCATGTTAACAGACTTTTAATGAATCAATATGTACCTCAGTTTCCTGATGCTGAGAGTGCTTTTCTGATAACACACGTTACCCACTGTTTGGTTGTCATGCATCACCTGCTATCACAGGAAACCCTTGACAAGTAGAAGGCGTAGTATAACTGTGGCCAACTGAACCCCGAACAACTATTTTATGGTCCACAGATGAATCACTTTGATCTTTGCCCCAATGTTTCCTAGCAACCAGGTATTTTCAATATTACCGATTTCTATGTGCTGCAGGTTTTGTCGTCCCTGAAGCACCAGTGAACCAGTTTTCAATTGGTAGATGTGTGGAAGCAGGGGCGGGTGAGATGATGAGGCGAGTGGGGGGGGGGGGGGCTCATGAAGCAGCAGCAGCGGAAAGGAGACGAGGAAGTGCGAGGAAGTGTTTGTGGGCTACATTGTTGAAATGTCAGTTGCTTTGGATTGAGACTCTTATGTGTCACTTACTGTGACATTTGAATTAAGGTTTAAGGAAGTGAGGACAGCATAAAGCTGTTGACTTCTCCAGGAATCTTGTTGCAAACATCACGAGTGAGTGGCTCTCTTCAAGCTGAACATTAATGATGCAGAGGAGGCACTCAGCTAGTACCATGGGGCGCCACCAGGACAATGCACATCTTCTTAAACAGGTCCAGTATTGGTTTGATTCACTCTTGGCATAGGCTGCTTGTTCTCTATGTGCTTTGTGTGTGTGTGTGTGTGTGTGTGTGTGTGTGTGTGTGTGTGTGTGTGTGTGTGTGTGTGTGTGTGTGTGTGTGTGTGTGTGTGTGTGAGTGCGTGCGCTCGTGAATACACATGTGTGCAAGCCATTTAATCAGTAATGATGAGATGGTTTAAATAGGACAACTTGAAGCAATGTCTAAATTAAGCTTCTTGATAGAGCCTAGTTTTTAGGTCACAGAGTCTGGCGTTCATAAGAAGGAGAGTGAAGCCTCTACTGAGAGATTCACTGTCACTGTTGTTCTTAGGTGAAGTAGTGCTGGTTGAGAAGCAGTTTTATCCGACTCCAGCACAATGGTTTGTGTAGTTTCTTCACCTTTAATCCAAACACTTTTTAATCAATATCTGCTGATCTTTGTTTGCGTTTCAGTTCTGCCGAGTATGAGCAGGAGTTAAAGGAGCATTTATTGCAGAGATACAATTTTGCAAAGAAATGTAGCCTCTGGAGCATTACCAATCTTCAGCTGCTCCCCTTCCAAAATATATACCATCCATTATTAAACAATCAATTGATTTACTTAATGATTAACTGTTGGTCCAGCGATGAAATCCTGTAACTGTTTGTAAATCTTTAATAGTCCTCTTGGCGATTACAGAATTCAGAATATGAACTTGGCTGCTGGCAACCCGTGTTAAATATCACTACTCCTGAATTAGTTCATGAATCTGAGAGAAATGAGAGTTTTTTTTCATATTTTATTCTTTTATTTACTTCATATACAGGAAAAAAAAAACATTTGTCAGCTCTCCACTGTAGTGCTGTATTTACAGTTGTTGTAGATGAGACTGTGGAGGAGCTCAGCTGGTCTGCTAGGGTGAGCTGTTCTCTTTTTCACTTGATTGGCCATGGCCTGCCTGTGGCCATAGCTCCTCTCTTTCTGTGTGCCTATCACTCTCTTTCTCCCGTTCTCTCTCTCTCTTTCTCTCTCTCTTTCCATCCCTCTTTTTTGCTTTATCTCTCTCTCTCTCTCTGCTCTCACCATCTGCCTTTATGCCTGATCTGCCTGCATATTTCCTAACTGTCTCTCAGGAGAGGGCTGGGGGATGGGGGTAGAGAGGAGAGAAAAGTGTTATAGTGGGAAGTAGTGGATATGGGAAACCAGGGGAAAAATCCTTTGTGTATCATCTTCATTTGTGTGGAAAGAGTTTGAAACTTGTATTTGACTTGAGTGTATATTCCCATGGTTATAAAATCACTTGACATATTATTAGGTACACTTTGGTAGTACTAGTTTGGACTCATTTTGCATTGAGAACTGACCTAATTCTTTATGACACAGATTCAACAAGGTGCTGGAAAGAGATTTTGCTCCATATTTGGGCACGCATGCACACACGCACACACGCACGCGCACACACACACGCGCACACACACACACGCGCACACACACACACGCGCACACACACACACACACACACACCCTGCTTCAAGGTAAGGGTTATGGGTATGCTCTTCTGCATACCTTGGTTGTAACGAGCGGTTGTTTCAGTTACCGTTGCCTTCCTATCAGTCATTTTCCTCTGACGTCTTGCCTTAACAAGGCATTTTCACCCAGAGAAATGCCTCTCACTGGATATTATTTCTTTTTCTGACCATTTTCTGAAAACTCTAAACTAAACTAAAGATCGTTGAGCGGTAAAAATCCCAGCAGATCAACAGTTTCTGAAAGATTCAGACCAGCCTGCCCAGACCAACGATCATGCCACCATCAAAGTCACTTAAAACACTTTTCTTTTCCTTTCTGATGTTTGGTTTGACTTAATTGGTCTTTAGTTTTAATTGCCGCCATGTGATTGGCTGCTCAGATATTTGCATGAACCAGCAGTTGAACAGTGTCATAAAGTGGTCCCTGAGTGCATATTTACAGTATATACATAAACTATGAACCCTTTGTGGTCAGGACTTAAAATCACACCAAAAATAAAAGGTAAAAATGTTTTCTTTGGGTTTTTTTTGAGCACTGTGGTGTTTTTCCTTTTTGACCACATTTTATGTGTGTCAGTTCAAATGCAATGGAGAGTGGTTTAACCTTTAAAAACTGATGATGCAGTTTGACAAGTAAACCAAATGAGGATCTCTGTGGTTTCATAGGAGCCTGGTATACACAGATCTCTTTTTATTTCTCTGTGTACATCACCAGAGTCCAGTCGATTTGTATTCTGTTACAGTGAACTCAGTTTCAGAAGGTTTTATGACCCATGTTTCTATGTGCACTACATGCTGTCTCAGTCTGATCCCAAGGCAGGTTCTTGTACATGCATACCTCTGTGTTTGTGTGTGTGTCTTTATGCACATCTTCATGTGTCCACTGTTGATTTACTCATTGACCATTGCTCCCCCAGTTGTAGCCTGTGGCCCTTCATACTGGGAGAAATCCATAAACTCCTTCCTCACCTTTAGACCAACATGTTTCAAAACAGATCTCTGTAGCATCCGTCAGCCCAAATTCTTTTGCATGATGTACTGAATGTACTAGCAAATGCACAGACATAAAATTAGATTTTCTAATCTAAATTCATTGCAAGAAAATAAATAAATCTAGGAAGTTAAATATCAGGGAATAACATTGCCATAAAACAGCCACATCATGTCTCCGTGTCTGGGTGGGTGTCTACAGATGCACACAAATTGCTGGTTCTACTATGTCACTCCCTCTGTGACATTAGCTCAACAACTCCATTACTGCCAGGTAATAGGTGAATGTCACAATAGCAGGATGTCATAAAGCTCTGGAGTGGTCTAATGGGTTTTGTTCAGGTTGAGGTAACACATGCACACTACCGCGCACACGCATGTACAGACACATGCTCTTCCAGTAAACTATCACCTATGTCCTTGTTGCATTTACTCATCACAATTCTGAGTCCTGACGTGTTTGAAGAGCTAATAGATTTTGTTTAAAGAAGCAAATTTTTAGAATCAGCTGTCACGTAGTTGGAATATGGAGGGCTGCCTCTCCTGTTGCTGTCTCATCTTGATCTTTTTTTCCTCTGGACCAAAAAAAGAATTGAATAAATAAAAATCCACAAGCGGGTCACTCACGAGCCCGAGATATAAAAATAACACTTTAAAGTCCGACCAAAGCGAAAAAGTTTGGCAGGAATACAAGCAAAGTGGCAAAAGCAGAGGTTGCTGCCAGTTGTCAAGCCTAGCAGCCTCAGGGGGCAGGCAGATGGGAAGGCTTATGGATGGAGTGATCATGTGAGCTAAATTAGCTTCATGTGCTGCCACAGTAAGGAAAGAAAGATACAGAAGGAGTGGGGGTGGGGTATAGTGGAAAATATTGTGCTTTGATTTGTCTACATTAGTAATGATCTAGTTTTTAAATAACCATGAGTCGTTGTTTTATTCTCCTAATTCTAGTAAATACACTATATTGTTATTATTATTATTACTACACTACTGTGCAAAAGTTTTAGGCAGCTGTGGGAAAAATTCTGTAAACAAAGAATGCTTTCAGAAATATAAATGATTGTTTACTGGCCCCAAATGTATTCTGCAGCAGGACAACGACCCCAAACATAAAGTCATTAAGAACTATCTTCAGCATAAAGAAGAACAAGAAGTACTGGAAGTGATTGCATGGCCCCCACACAGCCCTGATCTCAACATCATCGAGTGTGTCTGGGATTACATGAAGAGACAGAAGGATATGAGGAAGCCTACATCCACAGAAGATCTGTGGTTAGTTCTCCAAGATGTTTGGAACAACCTACCAGCCGAGTTCCTTCAAAAACTGTGTGCGAGTGTCCCCAGAAGAATGGATGCTGTTTAGAAGTCAAAGGGTGGTCACACCAAATATTGATTTGATTTAGATTTATCTTTTGTTCATTCAATGCATTTTGTTGATTGACTTGAAAGCATTCTTTGTTTACAGCATTTCCTCACCTGCCTAAAACCTTTGCACAGTAATGTATATGTATTGCACCTGCAGACGTTATTGGCCATGGAAACCTGTGCCAGGCTCCTGGCCCACACTTTTTGTGCTGATGTTAATGTCAAAGTTTGGAACTCTATTAATACTACTCTGCTACTCTATTACTGAGTTAGCAAAACACTAGTGACTTTTACTCTCTCTGAGTCTCAGGACTTGCTAACCCTGCTCTGTTACTTTATGTGGTCTGCTACTTTTAAATTGTTGTGGTTCCCAAACTCTTGCAATAACACCACTTACAGTTGATAGCTAGGAGGCATGACTTAACAAATTGCAGCACTGGCATCCTATTAAGGACCACAGTTAAATTCAGTGAGTTTTTTGAAATAACCCATTCCCAGACTGCATGACCAGGTGCTATTTTATACACCTGTGGCAAACACAATAGCTTGGAATGAATTCTGATAAAACCTTGTAGAGGTGTAGAGTGGGGTTACAATCCATTTTAACTGGCTAACATCTACAGACATCCACACATGATGGTATGATGGTAGGTCATTATTATTTGTTTTTTATATAATACAAAAACTACCAGGACTGAAATGAATAGCAACATATTTTGTTCTATAACTGTAACATTATCTTACTCATGTAATTTAATCAGCAACAAAAGTTGAGTCCTTGGTATTAAAATATAGCATAAGTGTAAGAAATAAGAGAAAAGGTAGTCTTCCATACTTGACCTGAACTTTCAGGTCTTAGATCAATTTCTAAAAGTGCTCTGGATATCAAAACTCACTAGTACAACACACAGGCTGGTGGTTCAGGGACAAAATATGGGAGAGTGCTTTGAGTCAAAAGCAGAAATATGCAACACTTTGTTAAATATTAGTACTTGACAATTTCAAGTATTAAAAGCTGGAAAAATTGTTCCGTTTTAAATCCTACATAGAGACCGTCTGTTGCCGTATCACCAAAAACCAAACAAAAATCTGCAAAAATAACTTAAGTATTAAAAAAAAATGACAAAGAGCAATATACATCCTCAACTGGACCAAAATATAAAACTGTTATTTGTGAATTATGAAACACTACTAGGTCTATGTCTCTCTGTTCTAATTGCCTTTTAGTAAATGATTTAATAATTGATCCACATATTGATGTATTCTGCCTTACAGAGGCCTGGTTACAACAGGATGATTACCTTAGTTAAATGAATCAACAGTCCTAAGTTATACTAACTGTCAGAATCCTCGAAGTACAGTCCGAGGATTCTGACAGTCTTTAAGATTTTTATATTTTGCTTTTTTTATTGAAAGGAGACATGTCAAAACAAAAAAAACAGACCAGTAGCTAAACAGAAAAGGTACTGATCCCTCACAGGTTTGAAAGCATTATTTTATGACACAGATCATGTAAGGTTCAGTGAAGAGACACAATACTCAATCACTTCTACATCTTTCACACTGTACAGTCCATGTTGCAGTCCTGTGTTTCGCCTGTTCAACAGAACAGTGTCTTTTTCCTTAAGCCATTCACTGACAAAAATAAGCATCTTTTTTGGGAACTAGTCTTCTTAATCTTTTGATTTTTAATTGTTGCCTTGCATCCTTTAATTATGGCATTAATCAAAAAAGCTATTTATTTTAACTTTTCACTTAATTAAGCACAGGAAGATTGGTGAATTCTCTCAAATGTCAGTTCTTTTTTTCTCAGGCACAGACTGTCTTTATCTTTCTCAAGGCTGACTTTATTGCAGACACTGCATTTTGCATGCAGAGAATATGTACATGTAGAAACTACCTTGTGTGTGTGTGTGTGTGTGTGTGTGTGTGTGTGTGTGTGTGTGTGTGTGTGTGTGTGTGTGTGTGTGTGTGTGTGTGTGTGTGTGTGTGTGTGTGTGTGTGTGTGTGTTCGTGGGGTAACATGTTTGGTTGTGTGAGGAAACTGGCATACACTAAAGAGAAGCTGATTAACCGATGTTGACATTAATGGTGGAATCCATGACTGAAACAACACGTGGTCTACCTCTGACACAGATGAGCCTATGGGGTTTAACAATCAGTATGTTGAATCAATAATAGCTAAATATAGAACAAAAGGTGGAGGAGTAGGGGGAGTGGGGCTTGTTAGCCAGTTTTCAGGATTTTGACCACTTTCATTACTTATTATTAACCTGCTGTAACCATATAGTACAATCATAGGCTAAAGGCAATTGTTTCATCTGATTTATTTGCTTTACTTTATTTATGCTTTATGCACAAAACACACACACACACAGAGGTTGCGCTGCTGTGCTGTCCTCAGTATACAGACAAACATTTTTCCATTCTCTTTTAGATAAAAAACTTTTGTATGCATCAGTGTGTAAAGACTTTTTAAATCCACAACATCACTGTATTACACAAGAAAAAATGAACAATGGATTATTAATTATTCACCTTTTCTCTCGTTTTGTCTTCTAGTCGTCGGGCACCAGTGTGGTGGTGGACATCGCAGTGATGGGTGAAGCTCATGGTTTGATCTCAGACCTGCTGGCAGACCCATCGTTGCCCCCTAACACCTGCAGCTCTCTGAAGGCTGTCAGCAATCTCCTCAGCACCCAGATCAACCTCCAGCCACTCCACCGACCTCGCATCCCTGCAGACACCCACACCTGCTCTGACTCTGAAGATGGGCCTGAAAAAACAGAGCGACTCGCTATTCCAAAGGTTGTTGTTTGTCTTTCTAGAAAAGTTGAGTTTGTTCAGTTTTGATTGTTTTGTGGAAGTTTACTTATAGCTAAAAACAAAGTTTTGTCTGGTCTTCCAAAAGGAAGATTTACAGTTATTGTAGATACAGCTGTTTAACTGTTTAGTGGGCTAGGCCAAACAGATAAACGTGAATAGAAAAATCAGTGCCAGTGCAAATTGTAGACACAGTTCTAAACCATAAATGTCAAAAGTAGGCTCAGTGGCTCACCCAGTAGTTTTTAGACTACTGTTTTGAAGGCTTGTGTTTGTCCTGTTGCCGTCTTGTTTTTCTGCTTTTTATTTTAACTGGTTGTGACCATGCTTGGATAAAAGGGTGGAGCTTTTGAGGTTTTCCATTTAACTTGTCTGCTATCTTGGTCATGTGACAATAATGGTGACAATCTAGGAGCAAGTTAAAAAATTCCTACGCCACACGGCCTGGAGAGTGGCCCACAACCATCATGCAAGCAACATTTCTGAGGAAAAAATTAGTATTTTCCAACAGGTAGTTGCTGGAAGTTAATGGTAGTCAAGGGAAATGACTGCTTAAACCCAACACACAGGTCAGTGACCCCCTGGCAACTATCTTTTGAGAGGTAAAAACATGTATTCCCCAAAAGTTGGTAAAAACTTCCTTGTTTTGCTTTAGTCACATATTTATATTTTTTTACAGATTTGTCTACAAACACTGCTCTCCAAGCTGTGAAACGTGCAGTGCAAGCTAGAAATGGAGAAGGTTGATCTTCAAAGTAAAAGCTGTGCTTTTTGAAACAGGCTGCAGAGCTGAGCTATAACTGTTTACTTTGAAGGCAAAGCTTCTTCATTTCTAATTTGCGTCACACATTTTCAAGTTTTGCATACCACTTGGTTAGTAATTTGCAGGTTTTTGTAGACAAACATGAATAATGACAGGCAACCATGGCAACCTGCTAGCAACAAAACCAATCAGGGAGCAGTTTGTGGTGCAGAACCTTATTGCAACCAGTTTTACCAAGCAACAGCCAGAAAACTTTGGGAAACACACATTTTTCCCTAGGAACCAGTGCTGAACCAGTAGTCAGCTCAATGTGTGAATAATCTCACATGAGAAACCTCAGTTAGCTAATGCTAGCTAAGTAGCTTGCATAGGAAAAAGCGTGGGGTTTTCTTTCTTTTTTTTTTCCCTTTTTTATCTTTGTTGTGATCATAGTTTTGGCTAGAACAGGACTAAAACAAAAGTAATGACAGAAAAAATGAACAGCCTCCAGCTTAGGGTGTGTGTTTTAGTACAACCAAATGCTAAACAAGTAAAGGAGGATCTAACAAGGAAAGATACATGCCCAGCATTATATCAATCACAAGACAGCCTCCCCCCCATCTAAAAAAAAAGGATCCATGTCTTTATTATCTATATTGTGAATATAATTCACAAAATTAACACTGAAACAAGTGACTGATATCATAAACTTATCCAGAAAATGAGCATAAGGGCATAAGGAATAGCTCAAGTTAGAAAGAGTGTATTTTTTTCATAAATGTTTTTACAACAAGAGGACTCATCTGCTGTCTGTTAGAAATAATGTAGGTTCAAAGCACTTTGATTCATAGACAGATTCATCCTTTATGTATTCTTTGTTTTTTTTTTTATTTCAGGGTTAAGAACCCCACTCAAAGTTTATGCAGAAAGATGAAGAAGTAAAAGGTTTTCATTGCTATGTTCTAATGATGCTATTGATTATACCTAAGCAGTGATGATCAGCAGATGATTGCCCATGAAGAACCAATGAATAGAGGGACATACAAAAAATGGAAACTGGCATTACTATAATTATACCATACTTATTATACTTCCCTCTATTCTATTGAGTGAGTAAAGTAAAAAGTATTAATAATGTGCTCATAAAAACACAAAAATATTTAATTGTATTTAAGTTGTGTTTTTCACTTGTATTGTTGTACACACACACACACACACACACACACACACACACACACACACACACACACACACACACACACACACACGTATTTACCAGGTATGTCTCTTTTGGCATATATCAGCGATCTTTTCCATTTCCTCCCTCACTGTTAGCCTGGTGGGGGCCTCTAAGATAGCTAACAATGACGCAAATTCTTCCAGGGGGCTTTTTAATGTTTTACAAGGCCAGTGCTTCAAAATGTATGAAGGCACTTAACGTGAGCAAGGAAACTAAATAAAGTGTGTGATGCAATGCAGGACAGCCTACCAGGAAAGTGACTAGCAGCTTTAACAATGCCTGAGTGCACTCAAATGCCTGAGCCATGTAGTGGAACTCAATGAGATGCTGCCTCATTTTGGCTCACTGGGGATTTGTGAGACTGCATGTGGCAGTGGGTAATGTAGGTGATTCAACTCACTTGCACTGGCCTGTTGTATGGCTCTGAACTAAGGACAGAAATAGCAGTTACATAAAGGTAATCAGTAATATTGGTGACTGAGCTACAACTAAGCTTTGACCTTGCTCAACCAGACAGCAAAACCCTGTTTTTTTTTCTTAAAAGTATGGGTACAATTTGTAGGTTTTGCTTGTAGTTCCTATTGAAAGTGTATCATTTGGCTGTTTATGTTATCAAGCTGCTGCTGTTCAGGATATTTTTCTAATATTTAGCAACTTCCAGCTTCTGAACTAGCTTCTGTTAAACAGATTTTCTCTTTATATTACTCCTAATTATGGTTACATTTTCAAAGTTTGCTATGATTTTATAAGATTGGCTTATAAGTTATTTTTTATGCAGTGAAACCAATTTTCAAGCTTTTTTTGTCACTTTTTCAAGCTACATTATTGTTGCATGAAGATGTTTCAGATATGCCCTTTAAAGTGGAATACCCCATAATAATCAAATTTACGGCAAGCACCAACAGCCATTCTCTCTCAGCCCACCCTTTTCTCTTTTACTCGCCTCCTCAGTCATTCGTTCACACTCTGCTTGAGATCTTTGAATAGATTAAGTGCCACAGAGCAGAGTGAGCATGTGTGTATGTGAGGTTATCTGCTTGAGTGCATGCAAGTTTATTTTAGAAGAACATCAAATGTGATCCTCTGCTGCCCTCTATATTCTGCTGTAAATGTGTTTGTGTGCTCCTTTCAGAAAAATATGAGCTCATTAACTGAGTTCAGCTCATGGATTTACAGAGAAATGTCTAAAACTGGGTTGATTAACACCATGGGGACGTGGCGCATGTCTCCCTTCTACTCTCTTTCACAACTGTCAAGTGTGCTCAGTGTGACCCTGCTCTCATCTGTATCTGTGCCCTCCACCTACAACGTCGCTCCCTTTTTTGGGGTTGCCTCTCCGGTGCACCGTTGTCACTTTCATTTGCACCAAAGTGGGTGAAAGTGATTCACTGTGGTTTATGCTTCCTAACTGAACGCAGTGACATCTCTGAAGTTTAACTGATTTTGACCACTGTGACGAAGAAGCATTGTCTTCATCATTTTTAAGCTGCGTTTTATTGAAAAATCCCTTTACTTTTTAGAATTTCATAATGATGCCTTAGCTACTTACCATTAGGTAACAGCTACATGTTCATCTGTATTTCAGCGTCTCAGGCGGAGTCTTCCCCCAGGATTGCTTAGGAGAATTTCATCAACTTGGACCACAACCACGTCAGCTACAGGGCTGCCTACCATCGAGCCAGGCCCTGTACGCAAAGACCGCTCAGCCAGCAACAAACACACTACAGAAAGGTAACGCGTCTTACTCAGAAGGTTTAACATTACTGTAATTTCTTTATCTGACTTTTCTCCTCCAATAAACCAGTGATTTTTGGAACAACTCAGTGATGATGACCATCTCAAAGAGTCGCTCCATGTCTGCCTCCTGTGCTGCCTCTGTCACATCCAACCACCTGTACAGCAAACCACTGGGAAGACCAGGTATGTTTTATCTATTTTACCGTAGAGTGTAGAACATTTCAGTTATTTTTGGTAAAAACAAAAAAAACAACAACAACAAAAAAAACAAACAAACAAAAAAAAAAAAAAACGAGTATTGATTTACAATGCAATCTTTTTCAGGGTTCCCTCCCTCCAACATATCACCTCTGGGCTCTCCTTGCTCATCTCCTCCCGTCCAGGGCACTCCTGCCTCCAGCCCTACAATAAAAATATGTTCAGTGCAGCTTCCTGAGCCGGCTGGGCCACTAACAGAGCGAGTACCTGGCTCTGTGGCCCCCAAAAGCCACCACAGAACCTTAACTCACAGCCAGAGCGCTCCGAGCTCCACCACCACTCACTGGCGGCCTCCATCACTCTGCGGCAGGTAATTTACACGCTATCACATACTAAATCAGTTATTTACTTACAATATATAGAGCGATTCTGACTGCAGAAAATTTGAATGTACAATTTATGCGTCATCTGCATGTGAGTGGGGGAAATTAGTCACTTCATTAGTTTGCTCTGAGAGGAAAGGAACATCTAAATTACCAGATGAGAGAGAACAATTAGGGTGGACCGGTGTGTATACTCTGAAAGCTTGTGTCTCTCTGCTCTCCTTTAGCTGTGGCAGGCCGTACAACAATCGACTAAACAACGGGGTAGAGTCTGAAGACAAAGGAGACAGAATACCCCACCCAGGTAATCAAGTAAAAAATGCATATTTTTCTGTTTATTCCAGATACAAATTAGAGCACAACTGATATTTCGGCTGATATAAGTTGTTTGTCAATCTATTGGTGTCGGTATTTATAGCAGCCAATAAATGTAAATTGAAAAAGTAAAGAAGAAACAACAGAAACACCCTTCAGTTATATACAGTCGCATAGTTTACAACATCACACATTCGAGCAGAAGATAAACAAGAAATCCACCACTTGTTATGGCAATAAAAGGGTTTGTTTTTGACTGAAATTTTAGTAAGGACTCATAAATTTGTTTATGTTTCATGTGTCTGAAACAAAAAGATATCAGCTTACATATTTAAGATCGTCAAATATTGGTCTCGACCTTAAAAACAGGCAGGATCTAAATCAAGTTGGCTTCACCTGGGAAAGCTGAACTTTTGGACATTTGGATTTTGATTATGTTTTTAAAAAAGGTCTTATAGTATACCTTGCATGGCATTAACTCCAGTTTTTAGTTAAACAGAAACATCTTTGTGATAATATATTCTCAACAGAAAACAGAAGAAACACGTCTGTGTTCACTTCTAATGTGTTTAGTCCTTTTTAATGTATTCAATCCACATAAGTACTAATGTGATTAAAGCTACCTTTCTAATCGTGTCATGTATTTCCAGATGAACGCGCAGTAGCATCATCAGACTATGATAGCACGTACGACAGCACCTATGAGACCAACCACAGTGACAGCAGCGACTTTGCACAGAATGAAGAGGAAGCAGAGGGAGGCAAGAAGCCTCCTGAAGCAAGGGAAGGTTGCAGGGAGTATCCGAATGACGGCATTGTTCTTCACCCAGTCCTGCTCTCTTCAGAGGTAGACAATCAGACCTCACGTAATGTCCTTCCCCCAAAATAATTTCATTAAGAAAGAATATTTGAATCGACAATAAGAGCAGCACTACATCATTTCCGAATTATGTGAAACCATCTTATGATGTCATGAGCTAGCTATCCTCTATTAAGCAGCAAATATCTTTGAAAGTTACTTTACAAAAGCTGGTTTTGCTTTAACAATACACGCCAATGAGACATAACATTACGGTCACCTGCATAATATTGTGTTGTTCCACCTTTTGCTAGCAAAAAAGGCCCTGACCGAAGGTGTGCTGTGGTATCTGGCAACAAGATGTTGCCAGGCAACAGATTCTTTAAGTCCTGTAAGTTGCCAGGTGGGGCCTCGCAGCATCCTACAAATGTTCGACTGGATTGAGATCTGGGGAATTTGGAGGCCAAGTCAACACTTCAAACTTGTTGTGCTCCTCAAACCATTAATGAACCTTTTTTGTTTTGTGGAATGATGCATTATCCTGCTGAAATAGGCCACAGCCATCAGGGAATACCGTTTCCATGAAATGGTGTACATGGTCTGCAACAGTGCTTAAGTAGGGAACATGGATTTCAGTATCCAAAGGCTTCCCAGCAGAACATTGCCCAAAGACTGATGCTGTGGCAAACTCGCCTTCATCCCATAGGGATTCCTGGTGCCAGGTGTTCCAAAGTAAGCACCGGACATCGATGTACAAAGAAAACGTGACTCATCAGATCTTCTTCCATTGCTCTGTGGTCCAGTTTTGATGTTTACATGCCTGTTGTTGGAACTTTCAGCAGTGGACAGAAGTCAGCAGTGGACACACAGCGATGCAGCCCATACGCAACAAATTGCAGTGAAATGTGTATTTCGAAATCAACATCAGCAATTTGAGGTACAGCAGCTCATCTGTTGGATCGGACCACACGGGCCAGCTTTCACTCCCCACATGCATCAATGAACCTTGCCTGCCCACGACCCCGTTGCTTGTTCACAGCTGTTCCTTCCTTGGACCACTTTTAATAGATACTGACCACTGCAGACTGGGAGCACCCCACAAGTGTCATAGGTAGGACCCAAACATGGGCCTCACAGAGCACAACGTGAAAACTCAAAAACAGGTTTATTGCTTCGAAAACTTAACCAAAACATGAGGCAGGAACAAACCATCTAAACTGGGGAAAAACATGAGCAGGAAGAAACACACTTATCTGACTGATGTGACGGGGGAAGCAAAACTGAACATCATACACACGAGACTGAAAAGAACTAAATAAAACAGGAAGTAAAAACACTCAGACCACAACTAAGACGTGAACTTGACAGAGCGATTGGAGAATAAACACACAGAGACATGACTGACTGGGGGATGAAGAAAGGGAACAAAAAACATGATAACTAAACATTGCCTGACCTAATAAGGAACACAGACTGGAAACAAAGGGAAACTAACATAATCAAACAAGAAACCATGAACCACAAATAGACATAAAGAAACTCAGAGGCGCTAGGAAAAAAATGAATAAATAGAAGACTATGAAGATCCAAACCAAAACTCATCTTAACCAGAACGAACCAAAAACCCTACAGAACAGTGAGAACTATAGTACAAAGATAACGAAAAACAATGAGAAAAAAAACAAAAGTCTGGGTCAACGAACCAAGGATCATGACATCAAGAGCTGCAGTTTCGGAGATGCCCGACCCGGTCTTGTAGCCAACACAAGTTCGCCTTTGTCCAACTTGCACAAATCCTTATGCTTTCCCATTTTTTCCTGCTTCTAATATAAAAGGCTCACTTGGCCCCTAATATATCCCACCCACTAGGAGGTGCCACGACGAAGAGATAATCAGTGTTATTCTCTTCACCTGTGAGTGGTCATAATGTTATGCCTGATTAGTGTATGTCTACAGAGTGCATTAAGTAAACCAAAATGTTCCTACTGTTGTGTCACTGTGATGACTGAATTTTTTAAGTCCTAAAGGTTATTTTACCTTACGTCCAAATATTTCTTTGCACCACCCTGAACTTCTCTTTGTTCGCTTACCTTTGCCTGACAGGACAAGCCAAACTTGGCCCCAGAGACTCTGTTAATGCCAGGGCTGGAGCCTCTAATGAGTCAGCTTAACAACTGGAACTTTCCCATTTTTAGTCTTGTGGAGAAGACTCACGGCAAGACGGGCTGCATCCTCAGCCAGGTAAATACTTCGTTAGTGAGGAAATGTTGCAACTTTAATGAAAACAAATGATCATTAATTCAATAAACAGGAACTCATATTGTTGTGATTACATTTACAGTAGGCTTATGTAATTAGCAGCTTAACTGGATAAAGATGTTAGCTTGTTAATGCAGGTGGTGGAAAAATGAAATGATTTCTAATATGCATGATTTGATATCCAGGTGATTCACTGTAGTGTGTGTTTTCCTCGTGGTGGTATCTCCCAGGTTTCTTATAGGCTGTTTGAGGACACAGGTCTGTTTGAGACCTTCAGGATTCCTGTGCGAGAGTTCATGAACTACTTCCATGCTTTGGAAAATGGATACAGGGACATCCCTTGTAAGTAGAAGGATCACATATTTAAGAAAAAAACAAAAAATGATCCATCAGTACCTTTTGCTGCCACAAGGTGGATGTGTTGCTCATGAAATAAACTTTAAATAGCATGTCTATTTTTCCTGCCTTCTGTTTACTGTGCAAATATATACTGAAAATGTGATGACACGAGCTTGAATTTATAGTGTGACAGATTAGATTATTTGAAGGATCCACAGCTTTTCAAATTTCAGTGGTGATTTAGTCCATCTTGAGCAGATCTCTGTACTTTTGGACCCAAATGTTGCATGATGGAGGATCAGCTTCCAGCCACCTGATTGTAATATATTGTAAAATAGCTCCTAATCAAATACAAAAAGACTTTAGCCTTTCTCTCGAAGCCTCCGCAGAGTACATCTAGAGGGAATAGTTTTACATGTTTGGGAATACTATGGATAAAGCCTACTTAGGGGCATCAATATCCATCTCAAACATATGTGACATTAATCAAACTATATCAGTCTAGTTGTCTATTTGTGACCCAGATTTTAAGCCATTGTTTGAATTGGCAGATTTACTCATAGCACTTCGTTCATTATGCAAAGGACTTTGACCCAAAATCTTGAAAGTTGTATTTTTATTAATAGACCTTCCAAAAAAACTTAATTAATCAAATCAATCAATTAATGAATGTTTTTTTAATATGGATTTTTATGTTACATTTCCATGTCTTCCATTGATTGTAACATTATTTTACCGTAAAAACGAGAGGAGTTGCTTCATCAGCCATGCACTGATGCAATAGTAATCCATATACAGTATATATATATATACCAACTTTACCTATTATATCGCCAATATATTTTAAAAGGACACTGCTTGCATTGAGGCCCAATGAGGTGACTACAGTGATTCAGAATATTTAAAACTAGTCAAGCTGGGACTTTTCCACTGCACTCTTACCACCCACACTGTTGTGAATCAGCACTTCATTTTACTCTCCTCAGATCACAACCGGATCCATGCCACAGACGTGCTGCATGCTGTCTGGTACCTCACCACTCAGCCTGTGCCAGGACTGCCCACCCTGCTGACTGAGAACGGAGTACACACTGGTGCGCTGTCTCCTACGCATACATTAATCTTCCTGATATTTCATGCAAAAAAAATTCATAATTTTAATTCCAGTCTGCCAGACTCTAGCAAGCCTGTTTCCATGTTGGTGTAAATCTTAAAGCTTAAGACACTCATAACCGTACCTAGACTGTACAGGACAGATATTCAGTCAGAGGATCAAAGTGCATAGATTGAAAATTAAGCTGACAATTTTGTTATTTATGCATTAATAACTTCTGTCACGAGGGACCAAGCTGAATATTAAGGACATACATTTAGTCGTTCTCATGGGTCCTGAACCAGAGGTAATGCTCACAACTTAACTAGATGTTGTCCTCAATTTTTATTCATGCTCGTTTACACGTTTTTGACGGCATCACAAGTGCAGTGTGATAGCAAAATTACCCAGATACTCCCATATTTATTTTTAATGACTGAAGAGTTTTTTAATTTCTTCTCTCCTGTTTCAGGTCAATGGCAAGATACTAAAAGTTAGTGATAATGCTGGCATGTCCGGCAGAAATTTATTAGACTTGCAGGCAACATTTCAGAGGAGCGATCAGAGGTCAGAGTCACTGATAGTTTGCCTGTGTTGTCTCTTTGGATGTAGACTCACAGAACGGCATTACACCTGGTGCCACAGGATTCCTGGTGTCCAAAACGAACCCTGTGCTGCAGGAAGGCTATGGCTGCCTGGCTGGTCTTATCCCTGCCCTGGAGCTCATGGCCCTTTATGTAGCCGCTGCCATGCATGACTATGACCACCCTGGAAGAACCAATGCCTTTCTAGTAGCTACCAGTGCACCACAGGTAAATAAATACAGGAAAATGTTCGTGACCTGGAAGGCTTGAGGGAGGAGCCGTAGTGATGGCTCGATAGTGATGGATAAGACTGACGGATGGGAAAGTTCATTTACTGGGAAGCTAAAACTGGGAATGGAGTAGCCAAAGGTCATCAATAAGGTCGCCCCGAATGTTGTCCACATCAAGTTGTTGTGTGGATATTCATTAACCAAGTGCCTTCAGCAATTATACTGATCTTAGAACACTAACTAACTGAATTATTAGTTATGTGATAGTAATTAATGTTTTAAGGTAGATAAGCTCACAAAACTGAATGCCAGTAAGACGTCTTTTCATTAAGTTTATGTTTATGAACTGCTCCAGAGAGATGGTAGGCAGCATATTACCAGTATTTGTTTATTATGAGCAGCGTAAACCTTTATAACAGTTCAGATGTAATTATGATGAGATAAGGAGTAATGTAAGCTGTCACATTAACTGCGCTTTGAGCTAAAATCTGCTTGTTGTGCGTATAATTAATATGAATGAAGCCGCTTATCCTGTTATCAAATGTTGTTACAAATGTTGTTACAAGAGCGTAAATGGTGTGAATATAAACGTTCATAATGCTCAGACATGAGTACTGTTGTAAAAGAGCTTTAAATGAACCAAATACAAACATCAACATACAGCCAAAAGCAGATTAAGTAGTTAGTCTAAGCAGTTTACAGTTGAGACTGAGGTAATGCAGATACTGCAGGTTTTAGGCAACATTATGGTAAAAAGAATCAGAATTAGCACCAACAAAAAAACAGATTCTTGTCAAAGTTTTGATTCATGTATGAGTTATTTTTATTTTTAGACTTTGGTGTACCAAATCATACCTTAAAAACTAACATGTAATATTAAACATGGTCTAGTAAGTGACTCATTACTAAACTGGGAAGATTCATTCATTGACAGATATGAAATATTAATTTAAGTTTCTCCTTCTCCATTTTAGGCTCTTCTCTACAACGACAGATCAGTCTTGGAAAACCATCATGCAGCTGCAGCTTGGAACCTCTTTATGTCTCGATCTGAGTATAACTTCCTGGCTAACCTTGAACACGTCGAGTTCAAGCGCTTCCGCTTCCTAGTCATTGAAGCTATCCTAGCCACTGACCTCAAAAAGCACTTTGACTTCCTTGCAGAGTTTAATGCCAAGGTAAATCAAATGAGCTACATAAACAGTATAAAACGTGACCATTCAATTTTCTAAATGTTGCCAATACAAACAAGACGGCAGAATTTAAAGCACAGTTTTAACGATAAGAGACATTTTATGAAACTTTGACCTTATCTGACCTTGAAGAAGAGCTCAGAGGTCAAACGTGACACATTGTAAATCCTTATATGGTACTTTCTATATATTGACAATACACGTTTTGTCAGTTTTCTACCAACAACTTATTAGATTTTACCTTGAAGACCTTTATGGATCCAAATTCTAATGGATTGTTAACGTCACAATAATCTACATGCCTACAAAGTTTTATTAGAAATCATTCAAAAATTTTGAGCTATCATGTATACAGACAGAAAGAATGACACACACATGCAAACGCTACCAAAATCATAACCTCCTTGGAAGAGATAATAAACATTTACTACAGGCTCTTTCCATTTTTTTTTTGTGAAGTAACAGAGAATGTCTTTTCTTTCACATTGTCTTAAATGCAAGGTCTATAAACCTTTCTACAACTAATCTATAAACTCTGTTTTTGTTTTTGACAAAAACATCTTTCTAATTCCTTAGGTAGGGGATGAAGGAGTGTCTTGTATTGATTGGACCAATGAGAATGATCGATTGCTAGTGTGCCAGATGTGCATCAAGCTCGCTGATGTCAACGGGCCACTGAAGTGTAAGGAGCTGCACCTACAATGGACAGAGGGGATCGTCAATGAGTTCTATGAACAAGTATGTTCATGAAAATGTCTCCAATATATTCAGAGCGCAGTTTTGTTAAGTGTTCCCTTAAAAATAACCACTTTCTAAATTATCAGTATTTCAAATCAAAGTAACAAAACCCAAAAAGTATTTTTTTAAAAATCTAAAATTCTACCAAAATAAGATTTCTTTAGTCTACATTTGCCGAAATCTTTAAATTTAAACTAAAAAATCCCCCAACTTAATCGAATCAACCATTTATTACTGATATCAGAGTAACAGTTTAACACAATAAAACTCCTAAAAGCCAATGTAATCAGACTGGATATTTTGCTAAAGCCTAACTTGAATGCCAAAGTACAAGCAGTTTCAAGATGCCACAAACCAAAGAAACCCCCAATATTTTTAAAATTTTAAGTTCATGCAAGCTGATGAGGTGGTTTCCCCCATCGCCTAACGGCAAGAGAGTCCTGAGGCCAAATCCAGCCTTTCAGTGTGGAGTTTGGGCTAGGGTAAGGTTTATTGGTGATTATGAACTGGCCATAGGTGTAAAACTGTAAGCGGAAGAAAACAGATGAACAGATCGCTAAAATCCCCAAATTGAGTTTTTAGCAAAATTTGAAATACAGGAAGTGCTGTGATGCACAGGAGCGCCTCTAGCAGTGTTTTCAGTGTCATCAGGCTATCATTTGTAAATAAACCAAAGTCCTGTTAGGAGTGGCTGTTGCAGAACTGTTATTAGATCATTAATGAGAGATATGAGGTCATTTTTCTGTAATAGATTACTGACATAGTTTATGTATCATAAATATCTCAGTATTATTTCAATATTTCAGTCACATGAAAGAAATATAAAGCTATGACAAGTTAAAACCATTTTACATTCAGGGTTTTTGGAGTTATTAATTGTAATTCAAGCTAAATTTCTGTACAAAGACAATAATTATTGTGTTTGATATCACTGTTTTCCTAACGAATCCTGCCAATATAAACCAATAACTTGTGTAAGTTAACCAAAAATGTTCTATATTGGCTGCCTCGTCTACAGCCAGTGATAAACACAATGTGATTTTCATCGAAGGAAAATCCAACATTCACAGGAGGTCAGTCAGCATGACAAATAAATCCAGGGGGCAAAAAAAGAGGGAAAAAAAATCTAAAAACAGAGGTCAGAGTTCACACAGAAGAAAACGAGGCAAGACAAAAAAACACAAGCAACGCTAAGAATTCCCGGAAACCTTCCAGATTCCTAATTTCTTTCTAAGTACATTCTTCATTCCTTTCCTTGAATCCTCTTTGAATCCTCTTAACGTCTTAGGCCCTTCTGCCAGAGATGTGAGTAGAGGAGGCGAGTAAGAGACACGGGGAGAGAGCAGTCAAGGCAACAGGCATTTAACTAAATGAGACATCCTGGCTTTGGAGTCGGATTTTTAAAACGATGTCAATTAAATATGGTGTTTGGCATAGCGGCATCCTAAATTGTTTTGGTACAGACCAACTACTGCTGTGTTTCATTATTTCTGATGTCATTCAAGCATAACAGTGCGCTTCACAACTTTAATATTGAGGCCATCTTTCAAATGAATTGACAGTGTGTCAAGTTATCATACCTTGTTCTTTTATCAAACAAGCAGTGAACTGAACAGTTCCTAAAATAACCTAAAGGAGTGCTTATTTGTAGATTCCTCCTCCCAACATGATTTGTATATTTCAGCAGTTTAGCACTAAGGTAGCAACACTTCCACACAAAGGATACACCTGTTGATCCTTCGTTACATCTGCTCTGGTAAGCTTCCTGTCTCCTCGATCCTCTGTCCTTCAAATGCATTTTAGGAACTGAGACAGTCTTGTAATGAGATTGCTGTCCAGGTCACAGGCAGGGGGACAGAAAAGACGAGAAATGAGGAAAAGTCTCTAGACTACACAAAGTAGCAAGACAGTGAGGCAGGAGTAAAGGAAACTGGGAGAGTGACATTACAGAGGTGACAGGAAATTGGAAAGGAAAGCTAAGAAACGGACAAAATAAAACAAAAAACTTCCAGTATCCATGATAGGGATTTCATTTCTTGCCCCTAGAACATTTCTCTAAGGTATAAATGTGTAGCCACATGTTCCCTCTGACAATAACTGAATATTGAAAACACTTACCTACTAGTTCATGTATTTATTACAGCCGCTGTAGACGGATGCCTGGCAACAAATCCTGCTATAAACTCACAAGACCATAAAGATAACAAGCAAGGATTTTGTAGACAGCATAGCACTAATTTGAAAACTCTTAAGCTTTATTTTTTTCTCAGCGGTACCCACAATATAAATTCCTCTCAAATCAGGTCTTTATGTTAGACATACAGGCTGTGACAGAAGCTTGTTATCACAAGGTTGCTTTGACAGCCACCAAACTTAGCATCAGAATGTGAATTATCTATTTAATCCTTTTTAATGACGGGAAAACGCAGAGAAAGGATATCAAACCAGTGTTCAGCAGCGAGAAACCTCTAATCTGAACTTTGCTGATTCCCGAGGAAAGCGACATGCCTCTCATGTCTGCTGCTTAGCATTCTGGTGTTCCTCTGGAAGCTTTGGCTCAGTTGTCTTAAAAAACTTTATGGATTATGTAAGTCCTTTGAGTGACAGCATCCCGGGGGGATGGGGGATGGGGGTGAGAGACAGGGTGGCGAGAGACAGAGCGTATGCGCGTGCTTTGCTTTCATAGAGGAGAGGCGCATGACCTAAATGTGCCATCCTTTGACAGCACTCATTCACAGTCGCACTGAGGAAGATCACAAGTGGAACGAGGCTCTCTGTGACATCAGAGTCAGCACAGATATAAACGCACACACACACACAAACATGCGCGAATTTTCATCATGCACTGCAATGCACCAATTTAATATTCTAAACTTTAAAAATACTCACTTAAAACAAAGTTTCTCTGTTTGATTGTGCCGTGTCTATAAATACACACACACACACACTTTTCACACACAACCACTAGTGCTGTGCACTGACGCCATCCAGGTTTCTGGTTGCCATAGCGATTGGAGCTCTTGGCCCTCTGTACTCCCGGTGAATAGCTCTGAAAGCCCTAACATCATATAACAAACATAAAAGCACAGTACAGGACTGTCACGATGTATTAAAATACAATACAAGCTGTGTGGTCGTGGGTAATCCAACTCAAACCACACGATAAACAGGGGCAGATATGACTCCGCTTTGGTTTGTCTTTATGCGGCCTCCGTTTACAGTATACGACTGTTACACAGATGAATACTTAAACAAACATAATTACAATTTATCTGATGCATTGTAGGGAGTCGTGCACCCAGTCTATACATACACAGCAAAGATAATTAGATTCGTGTCTTTATTTACTGGTGGTGACCATGTGGTTACAAATATAAAGATCGCAGTCACCATTACTCTGGAAAATTTCTGCAGATAGCCTCATTTGGATGACTGATACGTACAGATCGGCCATAGTTTGAACTGATGTTTTTCTATTTGTAGTCTTCTTGACCTACTTTCAAGAGACTGTGCCCAGAGGCAGCATATCTGGAAATTTCTGTGCTTCCCACTTGAGTTATACAGAAGACTAGATGCATAGCTGTGTTTACCTTTGAGTGATATCGTGTTTAATTCATATATTGATTTATTTAATATAGAAATTAGTTTATGCTGTGTATAAACCATCTTTAAAAATGTACAGCTCTTGAAGGAGAGAGCGCAAGACATGTCATTTATATTTAATAATTCCTGTTATTCCTACATTTTCATATTTGTACTCTCCCAGGGCGATGAAGAATCATCCCTGGGCCTTCCCATCAGCCCATTCATGGACAGGTCTGCTCCACAGTTGGCTAAACTGCAGGAATCATTCATTACTCACATAGTGGGACCACTGTGCTCCTCCTACGACTCAGCTGCTCTTATGCCGGGACGCTGGGTTGATGAATCTGAGGGAGACCAGGAAGGACAAGATACAGAAGAGGAGGACGAGGATATGGCAGATGAGGATGTGTCAACAAGTTCTGACACCTCACGTATGTCAGTCTCTTGATTATTCATGTTGTAGGGAATACCTAACTTATGTCACTGCATCATTCCTGTGAGTATTTACTGCATGGGAGGACATGGTCCAGGATAGACTTTCTGTCATTATTTTTGACTCCATTTATCGCCATTTAATGCAGCTAGTTTCTGCTGCTGTGATAGATGCAAAAAAGACACACAGTTGAGAACACTATTAATTACTACACATACTCCTAATGGGATAAATAGTTATCATTTGTTTTCTTGCAACAACAAGTGCTGCGCAAGTGGCCATAATGGTTGTTTATACAATGTCTGATATGACCCACGTGAACCAGACAAACTGTAAAATTATAATGTGGAATGACCCTTTAACGATCGTAGCGTGTGTCTGTATGAACCCATCTCCTCCGTGACAGACTGGGCCAATCTGAATGAAACTTTGCACCAACGTTGCCACACGTACAGTGATTATCAGCATCTATAACTTATTATTAGAAATTCCAGTTCTTTTGATTTTCATATATATGATGCTCATTTCATCATCCCCCTGCAAGTGCAATGTCAGTTTCTCTTTTTACAGTAGTTTCATGTGTCATGTTCCCGTTATTCCTGTAAATAAAATTAAAAAACAAACAAGCAAACCACAGGTTTCTTAAATTTTGCTTTTAGCACAAAAAGAATATATGTGTGTATATATATGTGTTAATTATCTCGCTGTAAAGGTGCAGACTCACTGTTTTCCTGTTTCATGCCTTTCTCATAACGCATGTGTAAAATTAATATCAGTCCTATCTTGTAGCTCTCTGCAAGAAAGCAAATGAGCATGTTTCCAAAAAATCTTCTATTTCTACTCTATTTCAATCCCAGAATCTTCTCTAACTGTTGGTTTTCTGTCTGACAGAGCGGCAAGAAGCCAAAAAGGTGAGCAGGAGGAAAGTGTTTTGCCAGATCACACAGCATCTTTTGGAAAACCATGAAATGTGGAAAAGAGTGCTTGCTGCAGAAGCCCAGGAGGAGGCTCAGGAAGAGAATCCAAACTGCATTGGCAACCCCACCGATCCAATAACAGCCATTCACGAGGAAGAGGAGGAGCAGGCGAGCAAAGAGGAGTCGACTGATGGCCTTAATGAAAGGGAAGAGGTGCCAGCTATAGAGGAAGAGGAGATCCTTCCACAATCGGACACTTCAGGAGAAAAAGAGGAAGAACCTGAGTGAAATGATGAACTCTGACCTCCTCTTAAACCAGGAATCTGAACGTTGTCCAAAACGATTTTGTTTTTTTTGGTTTTTCTTTCCTAACTAAACTCTTTATATGGTAGCCAGCACATCACTTTGACACAACACTGTAGAGGATGTTTTGGGTAAAATGTGCCTAACAAAAACAGGGTTGAGGACAGGGATAAACTCGTACCCAGTGCATCTGACGAGGAGAGAGATGTGAGACGAGCAAGAAGATGAAGCGACAAAGGAGGGAAAATAGAGAAAAACTGAGAGTGAATAATCAAGATGGAGTGCATTTGTTTGTTTTGCTGTTTGTTTTAGTTTGGATTTGGCACCCAGACTGCTCATCTTGCACTATGGGCCAACCACGCTGATTCACATCTTCACTCCACCAGTGAGTAATACACTGTCACCCCCCCCACAAACACACACACACACACTCCTCTCTTTAGTTCCCATGCTATCAGCACACTTTGGAGCCACGCAGCTGCTCGAGGATGTGCACCAGGCCCCTTCTCCGTGAACACAATGGGATGAAAGCCAGCGAAAAAGCCGTGTCCACTGAGCCTCTGCCACGTGAATTTCAGGAGGAGATTGAAAAAAAGAGCCAGTGGTCATGCATTGTGTACACACACTTCACACAGACACACACAGTGCTATAGCAGAAACACACTCCATGCTCCGAACAGATAGGAAGTTTAACAAAGAACTCTGTTGCACCAAAAGCTTTATTCTCATTCAAGGAAAAACATACAAAACAATGTTTTGTTCTTGTCAAACAATGTTAGTCAGCAATCATTTCTCCCTTTCTTTTGTTATAATCAGTTCAGCGCACCTACACGTTTCCAGTCTGCATAACTCAGGAAGGCAGAAACCCTTAGAGATCGAGAAACAAAAAAAGGACCTCTAGTGTTCTTGTCCTTTTAATTGTCACTGCTTCTGCCTTTTTTGTCACATCAGTGCGTCCCCAGCAGAGTGTGGTTCTCTTTGTGCAACACATAATGCACATTAATATTAATCACACTACAGCTAACTCTCAAGAAAGAAACCAGTCGGTAATATAAGGTGTTTTCTTATTGCAGGCACATATAATCTGTGCCCACATTTATGTGACCGCTCAACTTCTTGGATCAATCTTTAAGGGATTTGTTAAAGAGAAGAAATTCTGTTTCTCTCCAGTGTAACTTATAGGTTGGTATGTAGGCCAAATGTTTCAGAAAGTGCAGTAATCCGCCATAGTGGACTAGGCCAGAGCTGAGTCACAGCTCCAAGTTACCCAAGAAGATTTACGTTAATAAGACATTTCAACACTGTGAGGCTTATTGCCATGCAGGAGGTGCTGTGCACCCACAAAAAAACTATACATGGAAGCGTAGGACCAAGTCCACACGCATAGGGGTATTCTTTCAAACAGGGGTTTCCCTTTGTTGTTCTAAGCAAATAAATCTGATAAAACACCCTTAAAATGTTTCAGTCCACATGAATGCAAAAGCAGTTAACGAGGCAAAAGTCAGTGATGTACATCTACAGTTGCTTAAAATTGCCTCATGTAAACAAAAGATATGATAGCGTGAACTTTGACCTCTCGAGCCAAAAAACCTTTAGAAAGAGTTTAGAAATATCTGCACCATGAAGGCTATCTGTGTTTTGGAGTGACTTTTAATGACACATAGAAAAAGCTGTAGAAATAACTTTAAAGAACTACTTGTACAAGTCTTTCACTTCCATAAAAAGCCAAAGAAAGTTAAAGTGGAAACAGCAAGCCCCTTACATTTCTGAAACCAGCTTAAAAAATAACCACATGTACACAAATATATGATATTTACTATCAATTTATTGAATAATGTAGTTTACCTACTCTTTTTTAAGAGACTATTTCTCTTCACTCTTTTATTAATGTCACTGTTTGCGCTCGTCTTTGATGTCCTCGGACATTCATATTTGCCGTAATGGAAGAAAATGTGTGAAAAAAGAAGAATAGCCTCGGTAATGAGGCTTATTAATGGAAGAATCCTTTCAGCTGGACTTGGAGCTGCTCATGAGAGGTCAGAGGGGTCTCGGATCTTTGTCACAATTCAGCTGATTCTTTCTGGTGTAAGTCTTTGAAGATGAGCCAGTTTGGTTGGATTCAAAATCATGTGATGATCCACTTCTCCAATTCTCCAAACCGTGTTACAGGGATATGCAGTGCAGTGTATTTGATCTGACGTCAGAAAAGCAACAGGGGCTCTTTGTGGATTCAGATCTCAAGAATTTAGGTTACTTACTTTCTTCATGCAGTGAGCTGTAATGGACAGTTGTTTTTCTTTTATCATATTTGCAAAATAAAAAAAGGATGCATTCATTTTGACAAGACCTTTTTGGGAACCTGCCTGACACTTGAGGTAGGATCGAGGTAGAGATATTGAAGAGGCAGTACAGCATTGTTGACCTGTAGCAATGGATTTTCTGCTTCTGTGGTAAATCTCTGTAGCAGTTTGACAGATTTTATTATTTTATAACGCAACAATTTCAAATCCCTCAAAGAGTGTAAACAATTTGAAGCCACAGACGTCACAAGTGACAGGCGATACGCTAGCTTTGGCTTGGCAATTCTACTTGTACCTGAAGTGATTAGACAGGGATTAGAGCGGAGCATTAACAGGGCGGAAACAGCAAACAGCAGTGCTGAAATTAAACCTAAAAAGAAAAACAAAATACAAAAACTGTGACAGAAATATAAAAAGCAGCATTACACTTTTCAGTAAGTGTACACTTTATGCAGTTAGATGTTAAACACTGGATCTAAGTCACTAAGAAATCCATCAAACAGGCTTGTTTGCTTATTTTTACTGGCTGAACTTGTCCTATTGTAACCCAATTTCTTAACTCAATTAGAGTTTTGCTAATACTCTGGTAATACTGTGTAAATCTGCAGCTGTATCCATTGCACTGTTATCAAAATGTCCATTGTGCAAAGGAGGGCTAAACAGTGCAGCATAATTCCTTTACTGCTTATACCCTGTACTTACAAAGGAGTGCAGTACCACAGCTTCTTTTTAATACTATGAAAAAAAGGCCTGCGCTAACTAAATCCTGGGCTCTTTGTTCATGTTTCAGTTCAAATTCAAAGCTCTTTGGTGTCTTTTTTATTTACAGTTGCTATCACTCAAACTCAAAGACGGAAAATCTTAATTAGGTTTTGATTCATAAATTATATGTAGCAAAAACACAAATCAAAGCAGAATTACCTTCAGCATTGATGTCAATCACACAGAAATCCCTGACTAAAATTTTTTTTTAAAAAAAGCTTGACAATTAAAAGAAAAAGGAAGAAAAAGTAAAGGCAAATCGATATGTGATTTACTTGGTAGCAAAAACTGCAGCACTAGTTGTATTTGCATATTTGTAGCATGTGCGGCAATCCGCTCTTGGCTTTACGTGTCACTTCCTGGACCAGTCGTCTTCCACTAGCCTTTCTTTGCATTGGCTTGTTCTGATAGGTTCGCTTATAGCAGGAAAAAATGACCTGTACACACCAGCTGATACACAACGGAGCAACACAACTGTAGGTCAAGACATTATTTAGGTTTGCAAGCTTTTAAACTTCAGTTTTAAAAAACATCAACCCACCTCGCTGCAAGAAACTGCAAGCCTCCTGTCGTACACGTGAATGAGCATGAGCGCCATGCGCTGTAAATACCTGATGCACTATGGAGTATATCAGTACCTCACGTATAATCTAATGTGAACTCTATTACATTGGATATTTCATGTTTCACACCTGTATGGTCCCATTCTCCACCTGTGTTTGGGGGTTTTGTAGACTGTTTCAGATCTCTTTACTTTGTTTTCACTTATCAGAAATTTGAAGCTTAACAGGTTAGTCAAAAGAGAAATTTACCCTTTGGACACTTCAAAGAGACTTAAGTCAAAGCTGTGATATCGTTTCAAGTTGTTATTTAGTTTATTTTCATATTCATTTCAATAATCTAAGAACACTGCAGCGTGTTGCTGTGTAACATTTTAGGGATTTAACTAGAGGGGAATGATGAACTGGTCAAGGTTTCAAGGGTCACATGGTTTAGCTTCTCACTACAAATCAAATAATCTTTAATCGTTGCTAACCATATTTCAATAAGGACAGATCACTTGGAAGAACTGAACATAATTTATTGAGATAGAGGAGTTAATGTGTTTGCCGATTAGACTCCGATGAGCCATCATGGCAGAATGGAATCCCAGCAGTGACAGGACCACCACCAGTCTGAAGACTGAGGCTTGAATAGAGCTCTGGCTGAGGTGTCTGAGGTGGAGATGGGGAGGAGGTGGTATGCAGGAAAGACAGTCTGAAAGGGAGAATGACGGAGAGCACAGATTTAAACCATTCTAAGTGCAGGCTGATTGGCTCAAAGAAGGCAGGCGAGAAGATGATTGGACTAGTGTAATGATGTAAGGATTGAGATTGACAGCGTGGGAAAGGGGTAGACATGGGCCGAACACCCAGGAAAAGCAGGCAGATGGGTGAATACAGATCTTCCTTATTGAACTAACATAAGCTTCATTTAAACGTAGGCGTTACAGTTTTAGATATAAGTGTTTTCCTGCATTTCAAGGCAGCCGTTGGTTTTGTTTCATATCTGCACAATAATTAAAGAAAAAAATCTGGTAGCACATGCTGGAAATTTGCTTGAAGTTGAAACGTATTCAAGTGAGAAAAACAGTTATTTTTGCTAATGTTTGAATATTGTTGAATCCATCGTGTAATTTAAATCGAGCTTTGCATTATGTCAAGAAAACTTAATGAAGTCCTAACGTTAACTGAGATGTAATAGATAACTTTAAAAAAAAGTTTTGCATAACTAACAGGAAACCAAAGAAAGCCTGTTTTGTGAAACACGGCTGCATTGTGTAATTTAAAGTATACACTATAGCTGATTTGGAGTAAATAGGCTGATACATGGAAAGCTAGCGACATAGTTAGCTGAAGAAGCTGAGTAAAATATTCTTTACTACCACAAAAAATGTCACATCTGTCAGCTTTTTGTTCTTTGTCATCACAGCAGCACTGGTCAGTGATTTGTACCAGGCAATCACATGGCAGTCATAACTCTTATTTTCTCTTAATTGAAAACAAAAAAACAATATTAGAAATATTAGTTTAAAAAAGAGACAAACAAGAAAACTGCAGGGTCACAAACTACCCAGTTATTTCACTTTATAAGAGCCAGCATGAGCCAGTTTCCTTTAAATGTCGAGGGGGAGATCGCCAAACACTGGATGAGCTTGTGCAAACCAAAGAAACTTTTTGAACGTTGCGTTTTTTTGTGATTTGCACAGAAACAAGCCCTAAAAGGAGCATGTTTTTGGTCAGTGTTATTCCAATACTGGTGAGGGTATCTGAATATGCATATATATTTTGTTCTGTGAAGATAATAATGTATTCAAGAATTATTGGTATCCATCTGGCATCACCACCGCTCACGGTGACGTGCACGTTAACTGCCTGTTATTCTTTCACTGCCATGTCAACAGGCACCAGTAGCAATGTAACCGGCCTACTGTTCTGTTCTTAGACTGAAGCTCTTGTAGTTGTTTTTTTCTTTTCTTATTTGAACCAAAAAAACCTTTTCTTTTTGTATTGTTTGTTGTTTTGGCCAATTTCAAAGGGGAACATGCTCCTGTGCCATTTTCACATATATGTATGTAGACATTGTTTGAATGCTATATTCGTTAGTTTTCCTCTTTTGTCAGAAAGGAAACCAAAAGTCTTTTTTTCACAACTTTAAGCACGATAAAGGAGACTGGTATGTTTTTATCTACTATAGCAGGCACTTCACAGATTCAATTCTTTCCTTCTCTTTAGTATCTTGCACTTAACACATGTAGCAATACCAACAGGATGAAGAAAATGTGTGATTCACCAGTATTTAAGTGAAATTTGACATTTTATTTCAAGATATTGTTTGACTTTGTATAAAAAATATATACTGTACAGATTCAAAAGTATATTATGACAAAAAAAAAAACTTTTAGAAAAATATTTATTTTTACTGTTTTGGAATTTAGACACAATACTGTAGCTCCTCTATTGCCAGACTTACTGGAAGTGCCTCTTGATAATGTATTACAAAATAACTATACAATATATTGGGATTATTAGAACCTGTCACTAGCAGAGCAGTGTTGTTGTTGTAATGTGAATATTGTTGAATAATAAGATTTATAAATGCTTCACGTGTGTGTCTTTCTTTGGTCATTTCTCCCAAAAATTGCTGGAATCTCTCTTTAAAGAAATACACAAATATGTTTTCTGTGTTTTCTGCATGACAGAAATTTGAATTTATAATTACACTTTAGAATGTACAGTCACCGGCCACTTTATTAAGAATACATGTTCAACTGCTTGTGAGCACCAAGATCTACTCAGCCAATCTTATGACAGAAACTCAGTGCATTAAGGCATGTGGACATCGTCAAGACAACTTCCTGATGTTCAAATCAAGCATCAAAATGGGGAAGAAATGTTATTTATCTGAATTTGAATGCTACATGGTTATTGGTGCCAGACAGGCTCTTCTGATTGTTTCAGAAACTGCTGATCTGCTGGGATTTTCCCACATGGCCATCTCTAGAGTTTACAGAGACTGGTCTGTAAAGGAGAAAATGTCCAGTGAGCGGCAGTCCTCTGGGTCAAAATGTCTTGCTGAAGTCAGAGGTCAGATGAAAATAGCCAGAAAAGTTGGAGCTGACAGGAAGGCAACAATAACTCTGATAACCACTTGCTTCAACCAAGGTGTGCAGGAGAGCATCTGTGAATGCACAGCACACTGAACCTTGAAGCAGGTAGGTTACAGCAGCAGAAGACCACATTCCTGTCTGCTAAGAAAAGGAAACTGAGGCTACAGTTTGTACAGACCTATGAAGAAACTGGACAACAGATGAGTGGGAAAATGGTGCCTGAGTCTCATTTTCTGCTGAAATATTTGAATGACAGAGTCATAAACAACATGAACAGCTGCCTTGTATCGATGGTTCAAGCTAGTTGTTGGTCCAATAGTGTAGAGAATGTTTTCTTGGCACGCTTTGGGCTCCTTAGTACCAACTGAGCATTGTTAGTGCCAGAGTCTACCTGTGTATTGCTGCTGACCACGTCCATCCCTTTATGTCTACCCATCTTCTGATGGATGCTTCCAGCAATATAACTTATCATGTCATAAAGCTCAAATCATTTCAAACTGGTCTCTTGAGCATGACAACGAGTTCATTGTATTGAAATGTCCTCCACAGTCACCAGATTTCAATCCAATAGAGCACCTTTGGGATATGGTGGAACAAAGGATTCACATCGTGGATGTGCAGCCAACAAGTTTGCACCAACTGTGTGATGTCATCATGTCAATATGGAACAAAATGTCTTCTCCACTCTTCGGGACAGAGATTGCAAACGTCAGTCTCAGGATCCGTCGTGAGTCACTCACCCAGTCAACGTCTGAGCCGGTATGGCTTCAGTTATACACTGTATGTCTCTCGCTCATATTCGAGGTAGGCTTGGGAAGCATGGGGGCTAGTCTGGGCCCCCTACTGGATACACACACCTTGGATGCTCACAACACATGAAACTGGGTTTAATCTTACTAGTGATGTCATGTTTTTGTTGTTGTTTTAAATGAGTATCAACTCAGTCCTTACGTTCTTAAAAGTCCTTTAGACAAATTATCATCACATATCGCTCTCTGAATAATTCTCTAATTCTAAACCTTTTTGTCAAATTAATGGAATTTTTAAAAAAGTTATTAGTATTTACTAATTCTGATGTAGACAGTCGAATAAATCAGCTGCGTCTCCTCTCTAGTACAGATCTAAATGTGTTTATTAATCTTGTTTTCACTAAAGCTGCCTTTCTCTTGAAGTGGTCTTTGTCGGATTGATTTTACGTCAGCCTTTGGAATTTACTGATGAGTGTATTAAATATCATGAGACATCTTTTTCTACCATTTGCTCTGTGAACTGAAAATATAGGACAAGTTTTGCCCTTGATCTTTATGATGTGCTACATTTCAGTCAGATGGTTTATGCACAAGCCAGTGGCCTACATTTTTCTCTCAGTTTTCATTCTGTATTCTGCAAGGAATACATGTATACTCTCCAGGGAGACGCTTGCTCTTTTCCCCATCACTCCCCCTTTTCACTCTCAGTCAGTTCTGGTCATTCTGTCCTATAATCTCTTCTTCCCTCCCACCATCTCTCCATCTCCACACCTATCAAAAATCCTTACTTATTCCCTTTCATTTGTTCCTTCTTCCCATAATCCCTGACCTTCTTAAATCCGACTTTGTGACTCCTGTGGATAATGACTATACACAGGAATCAAGTGTAGTGAATCAGAAGGAGGGACCATCACTCACACGACACCATCAGTTCATAGTAAGCCAGTTCAGACCGTTCACATTCCCTATGTCATCTTTAATTTATCTCGCTATGATCACTTCTACACGGACTAAATCGGAAATCTTTTGCTCCATTTTGACCTTTCGGTTCTCATTATAAGTGGGTGTTTACCACAAGCTGATAAATCCAAAAACACCTTAGTTTACGGAGCCTCCATAGTAATTTTAAAGCTCTCGTAAAGATACAGAGACGATAAAGGCCCCTCACTCCAGTTACTGTGGGGACTGTAAAATTACAACGTTAGAAAGTAAAAAAAGAAAGCTGGATTGCTGTAGGTGCTTTCCTTTAAATGTCAGCGTGGAAAATGTAACATAAAAGCAAATTTTGGAAAAAACTTGAATTTTGAGCTTAACAGATGTGCAAAAGTTTTAGCGCATCTGTTATTATATTTTCTTCTTTGCACAATTATGTAACGTGGGGACCCTATTGGACATAACATGTGAAACTGGCTTTAATCTTACTAGTGAAGTCATTTTTTATTTTTTTAAATGAGTCCCTAAGTTCTTAAAAGTCCTTTAGACAAAATATCAAAACATAAAGTTCTTTGAATAAAGAGCTTAATAAAAAAAAGTGTCTTACATGTTTTACTTTATCTGTTATAACAAAAAGTATTATATTTCAACGGTAAAAAGATTAATTTGATTAAGAAGCTTGTGCATATTGGTGGATTATTACAGAAACATAAAAAATGATTTTGATCATTTCCAGCACTGTTAAGTTTAGACATCTGTTAAGCACTGGAAAGAATGCCTAAAAATGAAACTCCAGATCCATTTTGTAGAGGAGTTTGTGTTGATTTATAACTCAAAATGTCCAAACAGATTGATTGAAGCACTGAAGATAGAAAAACTAAAACAAATCATAAATGCCCACCCACAGTTTAAGATGTTGACTTTAGTCACTGTAATCAGTGATGTCAAAGGCTGCCGACAAGCAAACAGGAATAAAAAAATCTCCCAACAAGATGTTTTGCAAGCCCAACGATTAACCGACCCAAATCTTATACCCAACTGAAATTTCTCTTTTACTTTTTTTTCAACTGTTCTGCTATAGCTTGTCTTGGAAAGAACAATTTTAAGACCGGCCAGAATTATTAAGGATAGAGCACACTTCTAAGGACAATTTCCATTTTAAAGTAATCAGAAACAGCCTGAAAGGAAAGAGAGGCGTAATATTACCAGAAATAATCAGGTTATGAATAGCATGTCCAGAAGAAGAGCATGAGGTAGCGCCAGTGCTCACTGGACTAAAGTATTATCTTACAATCACAGCACCATTAAATGAGAGCATGGACAGAACCAAAAGGAATGATTTTTATTGTACATTCTACATTAACATTCATTTGAAAGGTGGATTATCAAGGATAAATTGCATTGTCATAGATCAAGATACAAATAAATAAAAAAGCATTAAATATATACACATCAATAAATTGCATCAAAAAAATCAAACTTAAAAAAATATGATCCAAAAATATCATGATTCTAAAAGGTTTCATGCCACATAATGGGTACATATATATATTTTGATTTTAAAATCTCTGCACTATTAGCCCAATTTTTATGTGGTTAAAATGGGATTGTTGATATTTAAGCATGTTTTGGGGTGTATGACCTGATGTGTAAAAGAAAATATATCTCTGACTATTTCACAAAGTACTCATGTGGATTTCGGACAGGACCCGCCCCCCGGATCTAGAGGGAACAGCACAGAAAAGCAGCCTAAGTGATTACAGATCTTCCTTATTAAGCTTCATAACAATCTGCAGCAATTTAGGCTATGCAAAACTGCAGTGGCTTCTGAGTCATGCTTAAACACAGCTACATATGGTACGGGATGGTTTTTGCTCAGTGTATCTTGCTCAGAAATTCTTCAGTCACAGCCATTTCCATCTCTCATGCGCACACTTACACTCCCAAACTTTCGTTACCTGCTGATTACACATTTCTTTGGCTCTAAGTAGCTAACTTAGCAACATGTGCCTGCATATGTAAAGTCCATAGATTACTTACCATACATTAGATAACAGCAACTTTTTTAATCAGTTAATTTTAGTGCAAATTTTTAAACTTCATAAGGTAGTGATACTGCTCTTATATCAAGAATGTGAACTGATCTGCCTGCAGTCCAGACATTTCACCAACCGAAAACATTTTCTGCATCATGAAATGAAAAAGACCAAAAAGTAGATCCAGGAATATTAAGCAGCTGGAGTCCTATATCAGAGACGACTGGGACAACAATCCTCTCACAAAAATTCAACCAACTGGTTTCCTCAGTTCCCAAATGTTTACGGACCGTTGTTAGTACTCAGTAACCCTGTCCCAGCTTTTATGGGATGTCCTACTGTCATCAAGTATTTTTGTTAAAATCATAACATTTCTCACTTAAACACATAATATGTTGAGTTTATGAAATCTGCAAATCTCTGCATTCTGTTGTTATTTACATTTTACACAGCATCCCAACGTTTCTAGAAGTTGGGTTAAATAATCAAAATATACAAGTGTGACTCTTTAACCTGTGAGGGCTTCATTTTTATGCATGGGTGATTAAATGAGAATGAGGATACCACACAAAACCCTGCAAGTCCTTTGTATTAATGCAACAGGTAGTTGAGCCATCATCTACAGTACATTAACCTACTTGAATGAGACAGCTGCAGGTTCTGAAGACAAAGATTGAATGAGACACTGAATGAGAAAATTCAAGGACACTCCAGCGTGTCTGTATGCTTTTTGTAATGTGCACCATCTGACAGTTGTGACCGCCAGTGCAATCAGATACAACTTGGCAGGACAGGTGCTACAAGAACACTACGGAAATCTGCTACCCGTCACCTCCTGTTCCTACTTACCCACGTAACACTGAGCTGTCCTCCAGGACGAGGGGGTTAAGGTGTATGCTGCTGTCATGCATAAGGATCTAAACACTTCACACAGGGACAGCAATGGCACATTGTTGAGCTCAACATGATGTGGACACTATTCTGACCATAGAAGCAAAAGTTTGATGCCAGCTTTTCATATTTGTGTCTAGGTGGATGTATTTGGTTGATTAGAATTTGTTTAACAGTAGCTTCTTAACTAATGAAAAACATTTTTTATTCCTGTACAAACTCATAAAAATTGTGTTTAAAACTTTTATATTTATATATCAGAATCAGACTTATAGTGTACAGAACAGAATAGACAATGTGACATCAACATGACACAGACAGCAACAACATTTATAACATATTTATAACAAAGTCCATATATATATAAATATATATATATGTATATATATTTGCACTTTGTTATAAATATGTTATAAATGTTGTTGCTGTCTGTGTGAAGAAAATGTTCTTATCCAATACTTAGTGATATAACCCCTCACAAGCCTGTTCTAAATTTGAACAGAGTCGAGATTTTAGCAATTGAGAAGAACCAAACGGGACTTTTATGAATCTGCACTGGCGTGACAATGGGTACAATTGTTCTTTGTGCACAGCTGCAGAGAAACAGGATCAAATCGGCAAAAACATACTGTCACTTTAATGAAAGGAGCGCACACAAACATACAGTTCATTATAAAAGGCTTACACAGAGACCAAGAGGGGGGATGTACACGGGAGGCTCAACGATCAAATTTTGTAAACCAAATCAAAGCTCAGGACAAATATTCTTTGAAAAAATATATATTTAAATTGAAGAAGCGTGATGTTTTCACACAGTGCTCGAACCCGGTGAATGACCAGCTCACAGCTTGTTGACAAACGCATGACACTGTAAATGTTACATGATTCCAATAAAGCTCCGCCGAACTGTGCAGAAATTAGGGAGGAGGGGACAGACTGTCTGAGGAGAGAGGGGGAAAGGAGACAGAATGAAAGAAAGGAGAAAGCGAAGGAGAGAGAGCAGTATATTATGAAAGACACCGAGTAGACTCATCGTACCAACGCCTCTCTGTCTGCAGTCAGTCGAAGACGAAGAAGAAGAGGAAGGGGGGAAAAACCCGCTCTCTCGACCTCTCTGAGCGCATCTAACGCCCAGCATCTCACCAACACACACACAGCCCACATCACGCAGTGAAGACTTGTGTCACGGGACTAAAACGCCTGTGTAACTTGGACCACTGTGCACGAGAGTTACCGTGCGGTCGGCTGGAAATGAACTCTGAAGGTGGGCTTCGTGTCGGCGCATTCACCATAAGACTCGGCGCTTCTGCTCATCACCAGTCCACATGAGAAGTTTGACAGGAGCAGGTTGAAGGGAGTCTACCTGTGCTTCCGATAGGCTGTTCACTTTGCAGGCTGCAGCTTGCGGTCGGAACTCGACCACTGCTCCACAGGACACTGAGGTGAGTTAGGGTTTTTAAACAGTTGCTATTGTTTTGTAGGCTGATGTGGGCTAAGTGAATTAAGTCAGACTTTTAAAATGCCTGCATTAGATTAAATTATCACGTTAAATGCCAGCAATTCATTTTAAAACACATCAATCTAGAGTTTCATCAAAGAAATTGAAGTTTATGTAACCTGTAGTGATCGGGACTAGTTAACAGTAGTGGGCTATAAGACGTGCAGGGAATTGTGTGTGTGTCTCACGAGGCACCTGCAGTACCTGCATGGCATCCTGACAAAGGAGCCATACAGCAGGATCCCGAGTTTTAACTTGCCAGAGGTGTTTCATGCACTAAAAGATGTTCCTTTGATGAAGTTTGACCTGCTTGCGTTATGAAATGCTTTAAGATGCCACCTTAACAAATGTCTCAAAAAAGGACGTTCATAAATTGCTGGAATAGTGCTTGGGGACATTAAGCCCTCCTGTAGGTACTGGAAACTAGATTCTAAAATATTGAAGCTCTCACTTTGAGTAGATCATATAGTCCTCCTGAATTACTACCTAAGCAGTTATGAGGATATTGTTAAAACAGATGTGCAGGGTAACTGTCTCCAGAGTTCGTAGGTGCTTTAAATTGCGTTCAAACTATAGCAAAGATGATGGAGATATAATCCAAACGTAACCATTATTTCCAAACTTTTCCTAACACCAACCACAACATCTAAATCCAAATGAAAATTCGGAGACATTTAATATTTTCATTACCTGAAATCTTAAGCTGTACACAGTGTAACCTGTACAAAGTGTTATTTTTACATAGGCAGCAAAATGCCATAAGTGCGGTGATTCATCTATGCACTTAATTCTCATGCAGCTGGTGACATGGACATCATAAAGGCATGATCAGATTTGTTATTGTTAATTTCCCACAATGTTGCCTGCCTTCAAGCAGCACCTTTGATTAGGGGAAGGAGTCGTTCGTTTCTGTTTAGATTTCTGCTCTGCGCTGCGCTGCAGAATACAAGATGAGTACACATATGTCTATCATGCTAATAAGGAACAGATAAAGAATGAGGCTTGATGAGCGAGAGGGCAGCACATTCAGTCAGTCACAGCTTGTGTCGAGTGTATATGGTACATGGCATATTGTTTTATTTAAAAAGAAAGAAACCTTTGTGTAGACAGGTGTCTATTTGGGAATGATATAGGTATGCGAAGTGCAAAAGTCCTCTCAGTGGTCTAGTGGATAGTGGACCTAGAAGCTCAGTTTGTTTGCGTCAGAATTATATTTGTATGTGATTTGAACATTTCTTTTGATGCTGACTTACAAGCAACCCTATTAACCTGGAGATTCAGAAGCTGAAGTCATCCTCCTTCAGTAGTGACTCTGTTTAGGTAATTTAATGAAATATGGCACAATAAAGCCAGATTAAATGCTATTTAGCTGAGTACTTACAGCTGACTAATGTATATTTTTTTGGGATGCTGTTTTATGAACTCCGTCATCTACTGTTGGTCAAATACCTTGAAAGTAGGTCAGACCTGTTGCAATAAGCCAGCTCGTTTTAGTCTGTTCTAAATAAAAGAGCCAATCAGAGAGAAATGTTAATGTGTTACATGTAATAGTAATAACAGCAGTGTCACTGACATAAATGCTAAGAGCATTGAGTTCGTGTTATTTTCTGCAAAGCGATCGTCAGCTCGCTTCCCTGGAGCAATTACATTCACTGTTTCACATGACTGCTGAAATGGACTGAGGAGGGAGGAGAAGGCAAAACGTGAAATAAGCAAGACAAATGCGAGGAGCTAGAGATAAAGAATTCATACACAGGCAGAGAAAGGGGTCAGAGTGGGACCAGTGAAAGAGATTTAAAAGGAAAGGGTAAACATAGCATCCGTTATTTTATTTCTCCACCTTTAGAATTGCCTTTTTGTTTTCAGTATACTCACGAAGAAAACCCCCAGTTTTCTAGTTTGCCATGCGATGCTTTGCCTGCAGACGACAGCTTTTTAAAAAACACTTTTTGATTCACCAGAATCTAAAAATGCCTTTCATTCCTGATTTACACTCACAGCTTCACATAAAAATGTACAAGAATGAACAACATTATAAAATGCTGCCGTCAAAAGTTATAGACTTATTAAGAAAAAAACACCACCACTGTGGGGCTTTTACAGTGAATCAGCTGTTTTCACAAAGTGTTGATTTGTCATCAGCCAGTGAGACAAATGAGACAAATAAAAAGAAATAAACAGATTTAGTTCAAAGACAATGAGGGTTCTGTCTTTGGATTTATTGTAAAAACTGGAACATAAAAATCTTTGCATAGAGCTATAAAACACCCGAATGGTTAGCACAAGCATGAGTATATTATGGGAAACCCCTCCTGTTTTTTGGTTTTACTCACACAGATGATGCTCATATCAGTGTAGTTCTATTCTGGGCGACACTACACGCAGTGACCTGGCGCTCCAGCAGGGCCTGGATAGGTTTGTTATGGAAAATCCCTAACAAGATTGGCAATAACGCTACATGTACCGTGCGTATTTTACTATGCTTGCTAAAAATGTTGAGATTAAGTGTGTGGATTATACTGTAAAGTATTCAACAGCAGCATGTTGACTCTGCTTTGATGTATCTAAAAGGAGATCTCAGGGACGTTTTATTTTCCCTTTTAAGGTCTGAACTTTTGGATTCTGTGGCATTAAATACAAAATAACAACTAACTACTCAAATAAATAACACTTAGAGCCTGACCACTTTATCGACATGTTGATATTATTCTCCAGTGTTGGTTATTTATATTGGTATTAAGAAATGAAAATTTTAAAAGTGAAGAATGGACGAGGCAAACGCTCTTCAACCATGTTACTAGTGTTGAGACAGCATAGTGTCTCCTCTACAGAACTCTGCAATTTCCCTGTTTATATACATCAGCTGATGCGAGTAAAGTCAGGCAACACATAAGTGAGTAAATAGAAAAAATATTGGATTTTTTAAACCAAATATCAGCATCTGTCTTATAAATCCAACATCGGTCAAGCTCTATCATCTAGTATAAGTACCTAAAGTCTCAGTGGATAGATTAAGGCAAATACTCACTTCCCTCAGGCCACATTGTGGCCACTTGATGGGCAGGTTACAGACAGTAGAGTCAAGCCAGAGTAAACCTAGATCAGCAGTTCAGTCATTCAGGCACATGGCGGTTATCATCATCTATCATTAGTCATCATCGTTCTTTCAGCTTATTTCAGACGCATTTTCTCCAAGTTTATAGAAAACCTTCCCACACTGACAGCAGGCATTTTTGGCCCCCAGAAGCAACTGTTTATCTTTTAGAAAATCAAATTACCTCTGATATGATATCATTTCAGTGCACTGAAGTTCTTAGACATAAGATTACAGTCTTAACATGCCTCATAGCTGAGTTTATGCTTCATTGTATTCTGTCTTGTGGTCTGTTACCACCCATATAATACAGCAGGGTGTGTAGTTTGATATGTTGGAATGTTTCGTTTAAAGCTTAAAAAAAATATTGTGAATATTTTAAAAATATTAAAAATATTTTTTCTTTAGAGAATCCAGAAGTCATCACTTTTTATTTGGGATTTCAGTTTTAAGCTTACTAGAACAAAATACAGAAACCTGTTTTTCTTTAATGTTTTGTTATGTTTCTAGGATTATGAGTTAGTTTCCTCTCTGCCAGCCGCCAAAGACATGTTTCTGTTTTTTTGTGTGCTGAGGATGAGAAGTGGGTCACATGCTTGAATTATCCATTTGCAGGGTTGCATGCCTCAGTGCCAAGAAATTGCAATACGTGGGAGACTTCTGCTAAGAAGACGCAAATACATTTGTGGAGGATGGAGGAGAGAGCTGAGGAAGGACACACACAGGAGAACGGAGGCAGCGAATGTGCAGCCAGACAGCCTCGCACCTCTCCCTGCACCAGTCTGAGGGTACACACAAACTGCCATGTCCTCTTTGTAGATGTAGTGAGTGTGTAAGTGTGTCTGCTGTGGAGTCACATGCTCTCGCTGTGTACGCTTTCAGACATGTCTGTGTGTGGAGACCAGAAATAACTAAATAACCAAATTAGAGCAGTCCAATAATCCAGCAAGCCACTTCCTACAAGAATGATGTGCAGTACAGCACATACCCTTCATTTTTTTAATAAGCAAATAGAGTATATAAGACAAAAGGACATTTAAAGCTCTTCTTTGGATGTTGCCTGCCTTTTATTCCACTGATTCAATAATGCTGAGGTCCGGGTTCTCGGGAGACCAATCCATGACTGATAGTGTTCCACTGAGTGTTTTTCTGTCCAGCTGTGCTTTTATTGCACTGGCAGTGTGTTTGGGGTCCTTGTCATGCTTAAAAACAACGCTTTGGTAAATCAGACACTTTCCAGATGTTATTGTATGGTGGATCCAAATCTGATGGTACTTTTTTTTACCAATTTTGCCAATTTTGACAAGATCCCCAACATCGCTGGCTGAAATGCAGTTGCATCCATGACAGAGCTTCCACCGTGTTTTATAGCTAGCCTTTCTCACGCCTGACCTCATCTGTGCATTCTGACAATGATTTGAACCAAAAGTTTCAAATTTGGATTTATTACTCCAGAAAACCTGTTTCCATTGGTTTTCAGTCCAGTTCTTGTGTAATGAGTCAAACCTCAGCCTTCTCTCTGTTTCCCTACCTTAAAAATTGCTTCTCAGACTGTTGACCATTTCTGATGAAGCTTCAATGAAGCTTTTCATGTTCTGTGTCAAGTCTTTGAGTTTTAGGCCTGCCACTTGTCCAGTTTTCTTAATTGTTTTTAAATGACACATTGTGCACCAGGTAGACACATGAATACATTTTCAGCTAACTTCCCTTTGGGAATCACCTTGTTAATGCCAAAAGAAAAAAAAAATGCAAAGCTTAGCTTTGTATAGCTTCAGCTACTACTAGCCTTCTACTAGTACCTAATCACGATTTAAAATGAGCTCTTTGCTAAGCTGTGTCAGAGAAACACAACACGGGTTCATGTTTTGCATTAGGTTCCTTTTTTATACTTGAACGATTTACAGGTCAGTGTTAAGTGGCTTAATAAACAAAAGAAAAAAAACATTCCTCTGAAAATGGTCAGGTACAAGGACTGGACCGAGAATGAGTACAAAAAAAAAGCAACAATGTCCAAAGAAAAACTTTGAAAGACCTTCAGGAAGCCTGGAGGATTAATGCTCAAGAGCTTTAAGAATACTACAACTCTGGGTCCAAAATGTAAGAAAAGGAACTGGGGCTCAAGACTTATACACCGTACTCCATGTGTGCATGATGAGTACTGTATTTAATACATTTTGACCTTTATTTCTTAATAAAAGGGCACAACCGATTGTCAGAGGGAATGAATGAATCATCTCTGTCTTCTACTGAATATGCTGTTCCTGCATTTTCACTGTTGATCTGTTCATGGCCATAATCTCTGTCTGTATTAGGTTAAAACTTTCCATCTCTTGCATTTCAGTTGTTGAGGAGTTTCATTATCTCAAAGCACAGAACACCTTGTAGCCACAAAACAATTTTCCAATCTTATCGCACTAAATACACATTGAAAAAAGAAGGCTTTGCAGTGCTTTCTTCTTTCTTTTACTCACAAAACATCTTAACAATATTGTCTATAAACACTAAGGTAGATATAAAAGAGGTGTCTTGATTTTTTTGTTGTTGAGCAGTAAAAGTCATCCAAGGATAAAGACCCTCAAATCAAGCATTCTAAGGGTAGTGATTTTTTAAATTATTTTTCTTTACAATAATCTCCCTCCTGTGTCTTCTTGTTGATACAGTGAAAATGTAATAATGGTTATTCAAATTTTGTTGAGGTGAAATTGACAAAAATAGCACAGAGCAAGATGCAGATCTCATATTGTCACATATTGATCACCTCAGGCTTTCCGTCTCTGTCTTTCCCTTCTCCTGACTTAAACAAGCGTTTATATAACATAAGAAAAACTTCCAGTTGGCTCAAAGCATGTCTCTGCCAACAACATGAAAGTTATAAAGCCTTAAATTAGATCAGACAGCGTTGTTTCTTTTTCCCACATGAAAGTGATGTGAGACAATGGTGTTCAAGCAGCTTATCATAATACAGACTGCAGTGGCAGGACAGACTTACTTCTTCTCAGAATTGTTTGGTTCCCTGACCGGCAGGGTGGGACATGGCACAGCCCGTTTCAACTCTAATCAGGTGCTCAGTGTTATTCTCTGCTGTTTGTTAAATCCACCGGTGTCTAAAACTTTGGTGTCATAACGCCTCAGTTTTTTGTTACTTCTAAATCATACTTCCTTTCTAATCATGTATAATTAACTATTTTATTCTTTTGGATCTCAACCTCTGTCTGTGTGTGTGTCAGACGCCTTTGTTAGTCTAAGCGTATTAGGTGGATGACATCAAATGAGCCAAGAACAAAAGCGGGTCACAGGTCACGAGGAAGGTTTTGCTTCAACTTTCACACAGGCTTAATGTGAATGTCTTTTTAGTGATTTCTAATCATGTCGAGGCCACTGCTTATTTGCCACTTGGTGGAACACCAATTAGGAGGTCACAATGCTTGCCATTGTTGAAAAATCCCAAAACAAGCAGGATGTTATTCAGAAAGAAAAGTAGTCCATTACCACGTTTATACTTTTGTTAAATTGTTAGGATGACTTACTCGCGAAGGAATAATCAGTTCCCGATGACTCAGTCTTTTGAGTGCCTATTGTACTTTTTATTATACAAGCAATTGCCTTCATTGTCAGTATTATCTGCAACAGAATAAGGTGTATTAAGGTTCTTTGGCTACTTCTTTTAGAGAGATGTTATGTCATTGGGTGTTTTCACACATTACATAGTTTACTGGGATGGTTTATCTTGTGTAACAATGCAGTTTGAACTTGATGATCAATTTCATTTAAGAACATTTCTTTTACAAGCCTACTTTTATTCTGAAAAGCATACTGAATAACTGTTTCATACCAGTACCAAATAATTCAAAAAAATATGATTTATGCTAGGAGTTGACATGCATCAGCCATCTGGATCAACTTCAATGAGCTCTATGCTGGTACCACATTAAAGAGAATGGGTAAACCCATGAGTTACCTGCAAAATGCAGAGGTGCATAGAGACTACTTTTTATAAATACATCTCCAAGAGATTTTGCCACTCACCATAATGCAAACACTTTGATTTTAGCTGTTACTGAACATAACTGAATAACTTTATGACTGCAGTAAAGCCAACTCGTGTCTCCCTAAAAGTGATATTTGGTGCGAGCTTGAACCAACCAGACACAGTGCACTGACTCCAACTGATTTAAATGCGACGTAGATGAGAAACAGTCATGTGTGACACAGAGGCTTAATTCCCTCTAAGTGTCACTGCTGATTGGTGGCAAGGAGCCTTCGCTTGGTGGGAAAAAATGTGTATGCATGCTTGCTTCATCCCCTCCATTAAATGTCATGTCATGACCTACTGGTGTTAATGCTCTACAGCTAGCACTGGCCGACATGATCTCACCTCGCATTGATGGGGTCTCTCAGTCTATCCTGCTTCTAAGGATAGGTGCTGACATAAGACATATTATTAGTTACAGTCTTAAACTCATTATTATCTTAACGTATCATGTTAAATATGCTCAGAGTTACTTCTATCTGTCTAATTTGTTGATGTGGTTTTACCACAACAAATACATAAAGATACAGTCAGCTGTTTCCAATAAAGCTACCACTAAATGGTCAAAAAGGTCAATCTGTGACCTCAAATCAGATTTGTTTTAAAACAGCAAATAATAGCAAAGTGCACAAGAAAAGGACATATAGGATATTAAATGAATGTGTTGTCTCTGAGCAATAAATCCATAATAGCTCTTCATCAAATTATAATTTAGGTGGTTTCAGAGCGAGTCTGTGAGCTCTGTTTTCAGGATTTAAATCATCCAGCAATCACAAAGTCAATTACAAGTCTTTTCACACATGATCAAGTTCTAAACAGAGAAAAAGTCCATACAGGAGCCAAGATGTGTTTACCAAACTTACATTTGGTAAAGTGGGACTTTCTGCTAAACAACTTCAAGAAAACACTTTCTTCATGTGCACAAGCAACTTTAGGTACTATTCATGTGACAGATATTTGCATTTTGTTTGTCCAGTTTCAATTCTCTGTGGCATCTGTGGCATGCAAAGGCTTCTTTTAGTCTCATTAAATCATGACAAAGTTGATTATACAATATTAACTTAAAAACATTAAGGCATCATAGCATAATTGTTCTCTATTAGTATTACTGAAGTCTAGCTGCAGTTTCTTAACTCTGCTAGCTTATTAAGGGCATTAGAAACCGGCACAGACACAATTAACACAATTAAATAACTAGGATTGGCATGCCCTTAACCTTATGATGTTATGCCAGGATTGTTAAGGCGTCCCCTGTGTGTCTCCGTGAGTTGTCGGAGCACTGTGGTGCATAAATAAACATATCAACAAACATTTCTTCAGATGTAATTTAGATTTACATATTTATACTCACTGGCCACTTGATTGTGTACACTTTGCTAGTACTGGATTGGACCCGCTTTTGCCTTCAGAACAGCTTTAATTCTTTGTGGCACAGATTCACCAAGGTACTAAAACCTTGATTCTCCTCGGAGGTTTTAGCCCACTTTAACATAATAACATCACACAGTTGGTTTGTCAGCTGCACATCCATGATGCAGATTCTGCCACATGCCAAAGGTGCTCTGTGATCTGGTGACTGTGGAGGCCATTTGAGCACAGAGCACTCATTGTCACGTTTAAGAAACCAGATGATTTGAGCCTGTGACTGGGTGCGATATCCTGCACTGTGATAAACTGGGGCCATGAAGGGATAGAGATGGTCAGGAGCAATAGTCAGGTAGGTTGTGGCATTTAAACAATGCTCAGTTGACACTACCAGGCCAGAAGTGTGTCAAGAAAATGTCCCCAACACCATTAATCCATCACTACAGTGTCAGCCATTGATACAAGGCAGAATGGATCCATTCTTTCTTGTTGTTTGCACCAAATTATGACCCTATCAATTGAATGTCACAGTAGAAATGGAGACTCATCAGACTAAGCAAAGATTTTCCAATCTCATGCCATCCAGTTTTAGTGACTCTGTGTGAATTGTAGGCTTAGTTTTCTGCTCTTATTGAACAGGAGTGGCAACTGGTGTCATCTTCTGCTGCTGTGTGGTCAGAGATGCTCGTCTGTATAACTTGGTTATTTGAATTAGCGTTGCCTCTATTTCTGCTCAACGGAGTCTGGTCATTCTCTCCTGACCTCTGGCATTAACAAGACAAGTTTGCCCAGAGAACTGTTTTGGGACTCTAGTGAACCACAGTGACAGCCATTATCCACAAATGGAGAAAACTTCCCAGGAGTAGCGAGCCTACTAAAATTACTCCAAGATTGCAATGACAATTCATACAGGAGATCACAAAAGACCCAAAACTCAAAAAAAACTACAGGCCACACTTACCTCGGTTAAGGACAGACTTCCCGATCCAACAATAAGAAAGAGACTGGGCAAAAATGGAGTTCAAGGAGAAAACCGCTGCTGACTAAAAGGAACACAAAGACTCGTATCACATTTGCCAAAACAACCCCAAACATCTGGATGATACCCAGGACTTTTGGAAAAATATTCCGTGCACTGACATGAGAATTATTTGGGAGTGTTACATCCCGTAACATCTGGCATAAAACTAACACAGCATTCCAAAAAAGAACATCATGCCAAAAGTCAAACATTGTGGTTCTAGTGTGGTGATCTGGGGCTGCTTTGCTGTGTCAGGACCTGGACAACTTGCTGTAATTGCTGGAGAAATGAATTCTGCTCTCTGTGCGGCAAACAGTTTGGACCCTGATGCTCAGGCACGCTTGGGTTATGGAACAGGACAGTGATCCGAAACACACCAGCAGGTCCACCTTTATTGGAGATTACGTATCATAATTTCAGGAGCGGGACCACGCCTCCAAACACACTCCTTTCGGTTGTCATCTATATAGGTTCCCCTAGTACTGCAAACTGTTCATTCTCGTTTACGTGCCCCACCCTCCCTCCCTCCTTGTTCTCAATTCTTTATCTTCTTCACTCCTATTTAGTACATGGGGATCTGCCAGGCCCGGGAGCCGTCGCCAGTCCCCTTCGAGGCCTTCCCCAAACCGCAGCTCAATTCATGTCCAAGCATTCACCTTTACTTACTTACTTACTTTACGTGGGCCCAGCTAGTGAAATGGCTCATAAAACACAAAATGAAGGTTGTAAACATAAGGTTTGTGTGCCGGTTTCTGTGAAAGAAACAATTAAGGACAATAACAGCAAAACTGATTTGAGCTCTTTTTGCCATTGTTTTACGACAGATAATTATGTTTGTTTTAGACACAATATTATACCTACTGCCTCAAAAGACGAAAATAAATAATTAAAATCGGGAACCTCACGCAGGATAATTAGTAGCTTTGTTTATAGTACATCCAGTGCAAACACTGTAGAGAGGAGTGAAATAAGTTGTGTGCACAGTGCACATTACATCTCTTTGCGCTTAATTAGAAATGAGATTACAGGAGACAGAGAATAAATACCATAGGGTGATTTGCTCCCATGGATGTGCAGGGAAAACATTTGCCCATAGATTAAACTCCATCATCCATTTCATGTGAAACTTTTAAAACACATCTTGTGACTGGAATAGCTCTACATCATCCATTCCTTCATTAAAAGTACAGGAGACTACATCACAAAGTCACTAGAAAAAGACTAAAAGATATTTCAAGAATGAAGTTTGTTTTGTGTTCTCTTAACAAATGTTTTTTTTTTTTTAATAATGATGATGGTTAATTATGTAATCAGCCTATAAAACACTAAATCCCAAAGTTCCAATATCCCACTATATACCCTGAAACATCCAGCTTTTATAATGCATAAGGCAGAGTAAAGGAGAGAGATTTGAAGTGCAGTTCGATTTTGAATGTTTTTCTTTTTTAATCTAAATCATTTGAGGTCTTTAGAGGATCACAAGAAAATATCATAACTAAATGAGAATAGAAGAAGTAGCTGTTGTTAATCCAGGCATGCTGCCAAATAACTGCACTGTAAGTATTGTTTTTTTTATATTTTTGGTATTATTTTGTTTATTCAGTGGGTCAGATGATTGCTGTCAGAGTAGTAAATGTAGTGACCAAACACTCACAGTGAAGTGTGAGCAGTATAATACACGGGCAGTTATGATTATCTTCAGGAAGCGACACACCAACTAAAACCTTGCTGATATTCAGAAAACAGTACAATCTCAGGTTGGAGGTTCTTCATATAGCAGCTCTACCAACACCACTTATCAGTTAATATATGCAGAATCTGTGATTTGTTCATCTGTTTAATGAATTATTTACCTCCACCTATAGAAAGCCAAAATGTATTAACATTTTCCTGCACTGTGGTTTACCGGCTCACACATTATGTCATGGCAGGATTTTGTCACATAACAAAGAAATATTTATTCCTCAGTCTAATCAGGAACATCAATTGATCTCAGCTTGTGAATTTTTTTTACCCATATATAAATTTATATATTGGTTTAGTAGAAGAAAATATAAAGCGATATGGAAATGGAAATAAATGCACCTTGATTTTTTTCAAATATTGTTTGTGTTAACTGTCACACCTATTTTATTTGTAGCTTATAGCACATTTAAACAGCAGAAGGTGACCCTTTACAAACAGGCGTATAGTATTTACACTCCCCCCCCCGATGATTCATCTCATGACCGTTCTCCTGTACATAAATTATCTTTATAGGTTAAAAGTATAGGTATTGGTATCAGCAGTGTTTGCTCTGTATTTACTTGGTGTTACCGATCAATACCAAAATTTGCAGTATTGCAGAGCACTATTGGCCATACTGTATTATTTATTTATAAAGATAAAGATAAAGATGACCTTTATTAGTCCCACGGGTGGGAAATTTGTTTTCTTACAGCAAAAGTGCAAAGTTATGTAGCAGAAATGAGAAAACACTGGAATGCAATAAAATAAAATTAAAATAAAATACTATATACAATAGAATAAAAATAGAATAATATAAACAATAGAATAAAATCGAATACAAATACTATATACAACTGAGTAAGAATTGCACATATAGCAGTCTTATTGCACGTGTGAGGGTTTGATCAGGTGCAAAAGTCTTTGTTGTGGAGTCTGACAGCAGTGGGGAGGAAAGACCTGCGAAATCTCTCCGTCCCACACCGTGGGTGCCGCAGTCTCCCACTGAAGGAGCTGCTCAGTGCTGTCAGAGTCTCTTGCATGGGGTGGGAGATGTTGTCCAACAGGGATGACAGCTTAGCCGCCATTCTCCTGTCACTCACCACCTCCACTGGGTCCAGAGGGCATCCTAGAACAGAGCTGGCCCTTCGGATCAGCCTGTTCAGTCTCTTCCTGTCCCCAGCAGAGATGCTGCCGCCCCAGCAGACCACACCATAAAAGATGGCTGAGGCCACCACAGAGTCATAGAAGGTCTTCAGGAGTGGGCCCTCCACTCCAAACGACCTGAGTCTCCGCAGCAGGTACAGCCTGCTCTGCCCTTTCCTGTAGAGGGCGTCTGAATTATGAGTCCAGTCCAGTTTGTTGTTCAGATGAACACCAAGGTACCTGTAGCTGTCCACAGCCTCAATGTCCATACCTTGGATGTTCAGTGGTTGCTGTAGAGGATGTTTGTGCCTGCGGAAGTCTACCACCAGCTCCTTGGTCTTTCTAGTGTTGATCTGTAGGTAGTTCTGCTGGCACCAGTCCACAAAGTCTTGAGTCAGTCCTCTGTACTCCTTGTCGTCCCCATCAGTGATGAGGCCGACTATTGCAGAGTCATCAGAGAACTTCTGCAGGAAGCACTGGGTGGAGTTGTGGGAGAAGTCTGCAGTGTAGATGGTGAAGAGGAACGGAGCCAGAACCGTTCCCTGTGGGGCCCCCGTACTGCAGACGACCCTGTCCAACACACAGCCCTGAGTCCTCACATACTGTGGTCGGTTGGTGAGGTAGTCCAAAATCCAGGTAGTGAGGTGATGGTCCACTCTAGACTTCTCCAGCTTGTCCTTCAGAACCGAGGGAAGAATAGTGTTGAAGGCACTGGAGAAATCAAAGAACATGATTCTCACAGTGCTCCCAGCGGTCTCCAGGTGAGCGAGGGAACGATGTAGGAGGTGAATGACGGCATCATCCGCTCCAATGCCAGGCTGGTAGGCAAACTGAAGTGGGTCCAGTGATGAGCTCACCAGGCGCCGAAGCTGAGCCAGGACCAACCGCTCCAGGGTCTTCATCAGGTGGGATGTCAGAGCCACCGGCCTGTAGCTGTTGAGGTCCTTGGGGCATGAAGTCTTTGGCACTGGTACAACACAGGAGGTTTTCCAGAGCTGTGGGACTCTCCCCAGCCTCAGGCTCAGGTTGAAGAGGTGCTCCATCACACCACACAGTTGGTCTGCGCAGGACCTGACGACCCTCGAGCTGATGCCATCTGGGCCCGCTGCCTTCTTGCCATTAATCCTCCTCAATTCCCTCCTAACCTGGGTGGTTGAGAGAGACAGGCTGGAGCCTTGTGTTGAGTGTGTATTGGATGCTGTTGTTGGGGGTGGGGAGGAGTGAGCAGGGTGAATAGAGGAGGTGTGAAGTGTCTGAGGTGTCAGAGGTGGAACAGCAGCAGTGGGGGTGGGTGAGTCTGCAGCCGATGTTGGAGACTGCCTCATGGATGGATCAAATCTGTTGAAGAAATGATTCAGTTCATTTGCCCACCTCACATCCCTCCCAGGCAGAGAGTTCTGATGTTTGTGGCCTGAGTTGGATATATTATATTCATATAACATAATATATTATTTCATTACCAAAGTGAGATGAAACCAGATGTTTACATTATAAATGTTGTTTACATTATTGTTGGCTAAGGAGACGCAGCCTAACAGTCTTGTTTTTACAAGCCCGTGGTCTCTTAGCATCATATACATCACATGGCAATGAAAGATCTTTGCAAAAGTAAGACAAATAAGATAAAATAAAGATTGCCTTCATTTCTGTCAAACGTCAAATGTCATGGTTGCTTGGTAACCTGAGCAGCGTGTCCTATAGGCTAGACCAGCTAGACAGGTTAGCGAAGGAGCTAAAGGTGCAAACCGAACAAAAAACTAAAGCAAGAGAAAAATGACTATCAAAAAAACAGGAAATAAGCGACATGGAGATGCTGAAAAATGAGAAATCAATTGGTAAACATGAATGAACAAATTCAGGTGGTAGAAAAGACAGGCATCGACATAATGGAGCGAAAGGAAAACAAGGAAACACAGAGGAGTCTATTAACAAAGACCAAAAAAACACTCACTCACACACACACACAGACAGAAATGCAAACCCTAAAGTAACATTGAACAACAATAAAATTTAACAGCAATCCAAACATAAATCCACAAAGGCTAACGTGGAGGCTAACTGCTTCAGATAACAATAAAGTAGAAAATCAGACTCAATAATATCACAAGAAATAAAGCTCAATATTAGAATAATAAACTAAAACAGACATTTTAAAAAAAAATCAACAAACAGAAAATCAAAACTCCAAACACTAGAAGAACAATAAAAGAGAAACGAAGCTTCAAACAGTTTAACTAGGAATCAGGCACTCCAAAACAGCACAAAACCCTAGGGCCATGACACAGGGATGTTTTTACAGACTTTACTGACTGTGCTTCTTTGTCTGAGTGCAATCTACCACTCCACACTGCTACAGAGCAGCCTGTTAAAGTGTTGGTTTCGACTTAATTCAATGATGCCTAAATGATTAAATTTTTTCATAGACGTCATGGGCTTTCCCCCCCCCTCTTTTTTCTTGGAGATTGGACCTGGCTTTACTTAGCACATAACTACTCGGGACTTGTTTTTGGAAGTGCTTAACCTTGCCAGTCGTGACTGCAGCACTAGAGATAACCCTATAACAAGCGCTGACCTCAGCGGTGACTCCCTGAGCCTGGTTCTTCCTGTTAAAAGAGAGTTTTTTCTCCCCACCATCACATAGAGCTTTCTTATAAGGGATTTAAGTTACTGGTCATGTTCTCCCTTTAGTATTGCACGGTCTTTACCTTGTAAACTGCTACTGTGCAAACTGAATTAACAATATGTTGAATTTAATTGAATTTAGCATTGTTATAACAGCAATTATTTGTAACTTACTGTCTTATAAGAATAGAAGATGTGAAACAAGCACATGTCACGTACTGTATAACAAAGTCGTCCATTCATCTGTCAACACTCAAACGTTTGTTTTATCTCACTGTTATTCACAGTTCATGGAATCTTATTTGCACTTCATTGCTTCCTGTTCTATCCCCTTCCCTCATCAAAATCCTTGTTATTCTTGTGATGCTGGCAAATGTTAATTATTAGTGATTTTTGGATGAGCTGACAAAGTTGAATGTGGAGGGTCCGTGCATTGTAGAAGCCACAGTGGTGACATAAGCATTTAATTTCTGTCTTTTGTGGGTGGACAAAAACAGAAGCATTACATAATCAAGTATATTATGGAGGATGATTATGTTAAAACGGTGTGTTTTCTCCTGTTGGAGTTTCATGCATATCAATGCGTTTGTGTGTGTCTTTCTGTTTTCTAGATGTTTCTGGTGGCATTGTCCTTTGCCTACTTTGCAAAGGCTCTGTCGGGGAGCTACATGAAGAGCACAATAACCCAGCTCGAGAGGCGCTTTGACATCCCTAGTTACCTAATAGGTGTCATTGACGGGAGCTTCGAGATAGGTGAGTAGGCCTGCCTGTGACTGCTGTTATTTTGTTGTTCTATTTGTAGCCTCTGTGTCATGGGCTCCCCTCGCTTCTCTCATTCTGTCTTTGGGGCGAAAATATGAATGGGTCATCAAGATATTCAAGCTTCAGATAAAAGATTCATCAGAGTTCCCAGAAGAGGACAGAGGGGTGTGTTTGCGTGTTTGTGTGTCTGTGTCCGCACATGATGAGTCATAATGTTGAGCAAGGACATAAGCTGAGCTCCTAGTTGTTTTTAAGCTATGGAAAACCGTATTCTGAAATTTGAAAGATGTTGTTATGCAATATCTGTTTAGTGCACTTGTGAATGGGCTACAAAAAGACTGACCCTTTACACAATATAAAATTAGCTGGGATGGAACTATAACATAAATCATACGCATCTTTGTGCCTTCAATTGATTTCCTAAATGCTATTTAACAAGACGTGACCTGACATGAGAGTCAGGTCACATCAGAGTACTGACAGGGACTAGAAAGATAGCTCATATTTCTCCCAGATTAGGGTCAAAACTTTCATTTTTGTTAAAGGATATAGGTAGGGCTGGACCCTGAATCATTCCTTAGTAATAGGCTTGTGCTGCTGGGGGCTTCCCCGCTTAACCCCAACCGGTTATGGCAGCTTGCTGCCCCCTTCCTGAGCCGGGTTTCTGCTGACAGTTTCTTCCTGTTAATAAGTAGCTTTTCCTTCCCACTGTTACCAAGTGCTTGCACAAATTGAGTCGTTTGATTGTTGCGATATTCTCTGCATTATTGTTGGGTCTTTACCTTATAATATAAGCACCTTGAAGTGGCTGTTGTTGTGATTCCTCTTTTGTCTTCAGAACTGCCTTAATTCTGCATTAAATCTTCATCACAGAAAGGTGCTGGAAATAGTCTTCAGAGATTTGGGTCCATATTAACATGACAGTATCACATAGTTGCTGCAGATGTGTCAGCTGCACATCCATGATGTGAATCTCCTGTTCCATCAATTCAGTTTCAAAGGCCAGGCTGTCCGGCACCAACAATTATGTCACGTTCAATTTCCATTTCAGTTCAGTGGAGTTCAGTTTCATTTATATAAATCCAAATCACAACAACAGTCCCCTCAAAACACTGTATATTGTAAAGCAATAACCCTGCCATAATACAGAGAAAATTCCAACAATCACACGACTCCCTGTGAGTTGGCAAGAGTGGGAAGGAAGAACTCCCTTTTTACTGGAAGAAACTTCTGGAATAACAGGCTCAGGGAGGGGTAGCTATCTAACATGACTAGTCAGGGGTGAGAGGAAGACAAACGTTCAGTCACTTAAATCACATTTCTTCAGTTTGAATTTCAGCTTGACTTCACAGTATATCAGCACACAGGCTCATCATTTAGGAACTCCCACAACAGAAGTGATCATTTACGGCGCTCTTTTTAAAGAGAAACTCAATGAATTTTACAAATCAGAATGTGTGCTGAAGAGGTCATACTGCATTTATTGAGAAGTTGTGAACAGCCTTTCAAGCCTCAAGAGCAAGAAATGTGCGGATGTGAAAATATGATGTTAGATAAAATTGAGTTCTTTGGATTTTAATTATATGGTAATAATAGGATCATTTGTAATAAATTTTACAGTCAAAGGCAGTCCGAGTAGTGTTACAGCATGCATACAATGACCACTGTACATAGTGTTATCAGGTTGTTCTCCAATGGTCCACTGACCAATTTCTGGGGCAGTTATATAAGTGTAATCCATTCATCTGAAGAGCCTCTTGTAGGTTATAAATTATACATGGCTTGCAGTGCAGACTCAGTCCCAAAGAAACATAGGCTATAGAAGATAAAAGTCATTGTGTTACAGTGGGAGACAATAGTAATGAAGAATAATTAGCATTTTTGATCTGCAGCATTGCAGGTCGCGCATGTGTGAACCCTGGTAGTCTGCCAGAGGAGAAGATGGTGATGGCACCTTAGGTGGAGTCAATACGGAGTATCCTGATTCTCTCCATCTCCTGTGAAAGCTGCTTGTCTCATGTGGCCTAGGCAACAGGCTTTTTCTATAGGACTGTTGCCAGGGTAACATAGAGGCAGAGCAGGGCACTGTGAAGAGGAAAGAAAAGGGAAAAAGGACAGTGCAAGGAACAAGAGAGGACAACAGAGGGGGTGTGTGAGGGGGTGGGGGAGGAAATAAAGAATAATAAAAAAGGAAAGCAGAGAGTGATAGTAATAGATGCTGATCTTTAGAGAGATCATGCCTGCAAGATGAGCTCAGGTGACTGGCTATACGTACATACACATACTACGCTGCATGAATCATTCTTAGTTTGTCATCTTCATATGTTGAGCAGTCAGCAGTGCTGGTATATTCCTCTATAAACTTGTTTAGCTTCCAGCTCACCTCTGTACCCCTCTGTCTCTCACTTTTAACAGGTTTGGGGAAAAAAATCTGTTACTAGATAAAACTTCGATACCCATAATCCATTGATGAATTCATGAGTCTAATAAGGACTGCGCTATGAGAGGCATGTGGTTATTTTCTGTAGAAGGCACTACTGCAAAAAGTCATTACTGTTGTAGGATACTACGTAAGATGAGATTTCCTCACCACTACAAATAGGCTACAAATACACATTTACTAATATTTACTACAACATTTCTTAGAGCTGTGCCTCTCCCTCTTTCTCTCGCTCTCACTCATTCATCACCCACACGCACAAACATACACACAGCCAAAGGATTGTTGGAAGGTTTGACGTCACCCCGTCAAATAATCTTGTGCAGTAGAAAAATGTCAGATAGAATGCGATAATTTTCCTAGGCTGCTTTCCACCCCATTTAAAATGGAGTTTCCATGTCACTGATCGTGGACAGAATGCACTAAAAAGGTGTCAGCAGGGAGCCTTCTTGTTTAATTTTTCTGTCATGTTTGCTACTGCGTGCTGTAAATTCTTCTCTCAAAATAAGATCTCACGCCACTAGAGCAACCAGGATTTTCACATGAAAAATTAATGCATCACCTTACACTGACTCATTAAAATGTCACGCACACTATTATAACATCTACAGACTCTATAGTATAGGATAAATATTTTACTGGCTATGGAGTGCATGGAGAATAAGCGCCTCGGCCTTTTCCATTATGATTTGTATCTGTTCAGGTACAGAAAGCAAGTTAAAAAAAAAGACCTTATTCATTTTATCCTCAGCATGCAGAGCCACATATGAACCAAACACTATCAAAAAACCCATAAAAAAAACAATCCTAAGATAATATTTGGAGGCAATGATGTGATTCTTCTCAAACTGATTTTCCACCCTATGTCTGTGCTTTCTGCTCTAAATCAATGATATTTCTTGCTCAAACTTCCCAGGCAACTTGCTGGTGATAGCTTTTGTCAGTTACTTTGGAGCCAAACTCCACAGGCCAAAGATCATTGCAGTGGGCTGTGTATTGATGTCCATCGGCACCTTCATCATAGCTCTGCCTCATTTCATCATTGGTCGGTGAGTAATCCCAACTAACAGGTCTGTTTGCTCTTTGACTTTAACTATAACCCTAATAGCAGATATTAATTATTGTATGAAACATTCAAATAATCAATTCATGTTATTCATTTTTGTCAGGTGATGACTTGGGATAGTTTTAGTAACTGTGGAAATAAATGTCATGGTTATTTTGGAATTTTAATGATTTTTGTAACTGTTTTTCATTTCTAATAAGAAATGAGTGCACATGTTTGAAATGACTTTGGAGTTTGTCTAATCCACACAGGCTCCAAATTATAAATACAGTAATTTAAATCCCTTAATAAGGGATGCTGAAGGTTCTGCAGTGTTTTTTAACTTGATGAGGGCAATACCTGTTGACTTCTCATTAGTGATCATGGTTTACTGCGACTGCTAGTTTGTTTTTTCCCAGCATAAAAAAAGGGTTTGCTTGTCAACAGTCATTGGACTGACTAAAACTCAAAACAATGGGAATGTCAACTCAGTGAAGATCTAAGAGGGAGAATTTTCGATTTATACAAGTTGGGAAGGGCTCTTTGAGGCATTTCTAAAATAATTGCATATTCCAGATCATCAGGTCAAACAATTGTATGCAAGTACAAGTAATTCAGTGTGTTACCAGTTTACCAAGGCCGACAAGAAGACCCAAACTATCACCCTTATATGAGAGGAAATTGCTTACGATGGTCAGAAACAACCCAGTAACCACCAAGACTCAAACCTTCCATGAACTGGAAACTGCTGGAACACCAGCATCTTTGTCCACAGCGCAAAAGTTTTACGTCTCTGTGGACTAAGAGAGTGCTGACCATGAAGAAGACCCTGCTTCAAAATTGAATCCTTCAAGTTTGACTGAAATTTGTAGCTGCCCACATGTAGAAGCCAAATGACTTTGGAGAAAAATGTTATGGTCAGACGAGACAAAGATTGAGCTTTTTAACCACTGTGACACAAGGCATGTTTGGAAGAGTAAACATGAGGCTTTCAAACCTAAGAACACTGTACTGGCTCTCACACATGGTGGCGGTAGCATCATTCTCTGTTTTGCTTCTAGTGGTATTGATACAAACCACAACCCTAATAAAAATGTGTGGGCTATGCTTAAAAACCAGGTACATACCAGAAAACTTGCTGGTCAATAAGAGCGGTCAAATATCCATCCAGAATTATCCCAGGAGCTTGTTGATGGCTACCAAAAACATCTGGATGAGGTGCAAATGACATTTAACCAAATATTATTGGAGTGTATGAATATATTTGAGCATATATGTATACTCTACCCTGTGTGGATTAGAGAAAATCCAAAATGAAGTTCTTGTTTTTTAAAATCATTAAATATGCTGCAAATCATTCCACCCTGGAAAAAGAACAGTTGAAAAATAATTAAAGACCCCAAATGACCATGACATTCATGCTCATGATGAGTGTGTGGAAACTCCAGAGGACAAATGTGTATGCACTTGCTATATTACTAGTACTTAATCTGTTATTTAGAGCATCATGGGTCAGCCTATACCAGCATGTTGCCTTTTCATTAAGTACTTTTGTTTCTTCTGTCACAAATGCACATAGACACATGTAACTGTACAAACGTCCCTTCCAGCACAGGTTGAAGCTATAACTAGTTGGAATGAGTATTGTTGTCTCTGTTGCTGATCTGAACTGTTTGAATTTTGTGAACAGCTATGAGTTTGAGACATCGGTGCGGTGGGTAGTGAACTCAACTCTTAACCCCTCTCCGTGTCGGCCAGACTCACCAGGAAACCTGACAGAAGATGGTACACTACCTCAAGTGCCAGCCTCAGGTTTGTGCTGACACACACACACACACACACACACACTAGTGTAAATAAGAAACATGTCTAATGATACTTGTCTTTTGCTTAAGGTTGTGAAAGTGAGTCCAACCTGTCCATGTGGATCTATGTGCTCCTGGGAAATGTTTTGCGCGGGATTGGAGAGACACCTGTTCAGCCTCTGGGAATCTCATATATAGATGATTTTGCCACTGAGGAGAATGCAGCACTTTATGTTGGTAAGAAAAACATCACCTAGTGGTAGAGATAAATTTGCTGTTACCTATTTTGACTGACATGGTGCAGATGCACAACCAGAGAGAATCCCACATTGCGATAGAATTGAAAACTGAACGAAAACGAAATGTAGCAGAAGTTTTGGTTATTTCTGTAGGAAGAAAGTCATGGGGGAGATAATCTATGGGCTTTATCTGCAAATCACTGGTGACTTTCCTGCAGCATCTTACCATAGTTCCTAAGTCAGAGGTAGCAACTATGTGCTCAGACATTTTGTGGTTCAATTCTGGTGCCAACTTTTTGGCATGGGCAACAGTCTGTGCAGGTAGAGAACATGAAACTTGTTCTAGACTGTAAACCTGCACTGCATCAACGGTAAGTTATGTGCATTGGATGCGCTACCAGGGCTAATGCCAAAGCCAGCATCCTGTTTCTGCTTTTACAGAAAATGATACTCCTCTGCACCGAAATTAGGTAGGATCTTCTTTTGCCCGTGCTTCACCTTTTCACAAGTTTCAGCTTGTTTTTGCGTAAACTTGCTCGAGGACAGAGAGACAGACACACAAACAAGGCAGCTCCTATCATTTAGCCAATAACAGTTCAGATGTAATAGTTAACACAGCCTTTGTTTGAACACATTATTAGCTCAGAACAATGTGAGGGTAGCAGAAAGTTCTGATTTTCTCTAAAGGAGAAGAAAGGTGATTTAAGTGACTTTGAACAGGCCATCGTAGAAACTGCTGATCTGCTGAGATTTTCCTGCACAACCATGTGCAGAAGAGTTCAGAAGAGAATGACCAGATTGTTTTCAGGAAAGGAACAGTAACTCTGATAACCACCTGTTACAGTCAAGGTATGCAATGTCACTGGGCACTTTTGCATAAGAGCACCTCTGAACACACAGTGTGTCGAACCTTGAATCAGATGGGCTACATTAGCAGAAGACCACACTGGTTACCACTCCTGTGTGCTGAGAACAGGAAACTGAGGCTACAGTTTGCCCAGGCTCACCAAAATTGGACAACAAAAGATTGGAAAAAAGCTGCCTGGTCTGATGAGTCTTGATTTCCACTGCAACATACAAATGGTAGTGTCAGAATGTGGTGTAAACAACATGAAAGCAGGGCGGTGGTGTAATGATGAGGGGGATATTTTCTTGACACACTATGTCTATCCTTTTATGACCACAGTGTACTCATCTACTGATGTCTGACTGTTTTATATGTCATGTGTCTCTTTTGGCATGATTATCACATCCTAGGTTGTGTACAGACCATTTCAGTGGTTGGCCCTGTGTTTGGTTACCTATTGGGCTCCCTTTGTGCCAAAATCTATGTGGATATTGGATTTGTAAAAATGGGTGAGTTTAATACTAACACATTTTTTAAATTGTTATTATGAGGCCAGACTGTCTACACAAATCGCTGCCATTAACACCACAACTCTGATAATTATCTGAGTGACTGTGGAATATTAAAAGTCCCTACTTCACCTAAATTAATCTTTGGTTTTATTATTGTTGCTGATATCATTTGTCAGACATGTAAAAAAACAAAACAATGGTACCACGATAGCTGATAAGATTTGGTTAAACATTAAAGGGTGATCCCCAGCTAACAGTCAGATGTTAAAATAAAATGATAATAATAAGCACCATCACTGTAAGGAAATGGTTACAGTAGGATAAAATGTTTTGTACCTATTAAAATAAATAATATTTGACTGTAGTTTAGGGCCCTGAGGCCAGATCCACAAAACTATGATGACATGGCTGCGTGTACACAAAAAGACAGAACATTTTCTGTTTTAATAAACTGTAATCATACATAAGCCTGATATCCTTTTCCACAGTTAAATGAACATACAAATGCCCCCAGACAACCATTTGCAACTGCCACTGACTTGTGCAACTGCAGAACAGCTGGCTTTACAGACAAATGGGGTTGTGGCTATTTATTTTACTGATTTATAACGTTTATTTTTAAATGATGAGCGTGATAATATTTGTACACAGATATCTACATATGAGTGAGCAGAATCTGTAGCAGAGGGATGACATTTCCTGCACTGGAAGCTTTTAGTTCTATGGACCAATACATGTTTGAGCAAGCTTTGGCTGCTTTGGTTGTATCCAGGCAAACAATGCAAATAAAAAGCCCACTGTGTAAAATAGGTAATTTAACATGTTAATACCTCAAAACAAACAAGTGAAAAAAAGGGTTTATAAACAATGACCAACAAATGTCAGCAAATCTTTTGATAGTTTCTGGCCCTGGAAAAATTGCCAGTCACCCCCAGAGGCTGAGTCAGCAGACTCGTGGTTGGTTTCTTACATTGTTGGACTGATGGTTAATCAGCATTATTGCTAGATTTTAAATGTCAAAAAGTCAGTCTCAAATTGCAAGACTGAAAGAAACATTAGGCTGATTTAGGACTGTGGATAAAGCTAAGGTTAATATTGAATTTTGTGCTGAAATCTTAATTAAAATAATTATAAAGCTCATTAGTCATTAGCGTTATAAATAAAGTCTGATTGCTGAAAAGTTGCCAATTAAAAAAGCCATGGGATTACATTTCTTGGTTTATACTGAATCTTTTTTTTATTTCACCTGCATGCAGCTCACTCTATAAAACTCTATTATTACCTGATTTAAAGTATCCAAATTGTTACTGTACCATTTTTAGAAACAGCAGCAATGTGTCTAAAATTACATTTCCACTTTTTTTGTGCATATGCATTGTTTATACGCATAAACCCTGATACTGTGCACTTAGACTGCCCATCAACAGCGCTGTAGCTTTGTCACTTAAATACAACAGGGCCATTGTTAATGTTATTTGTAACACCTGTTGCCTTCCTTCCTTTGGAGCTCAAATATCTGCTGTGAAAAAGAGTTTTTCATTCATAAAACTGAGGCCTGATGTTATCAGAAAAAAATGGCTCACATTCGTTGCGTGCACAATTCTAAACAGAGCAGGTGTACAGGATTAGCATCACTTAGGTAATGAGGCCAGCTGAGGAAGAAGAGGGACAAAGCCTTCTGGTCGGCAAGAAAGACTGAGAGAAAGAGACAGAAGAGAAGAGAACAAAGAAAAAGGGGACAGCAGGAAAAAGCTAAAAGGAAAGTAGCCTTTAACAAAAAAGCAGAAGAAAAATAAAGAGTTTTAGATCGATTAAAAACACACAGAGGAGTAAACACATGTTCTTCGGCACTGGATTTTGTTATTATTATTCTTAATCTAAAAAAATAGCATTCGTTTCGTTTTCCTATGCTGTATAATACGTTCAATGTGTCCTGTCTTATTCATAGTTACAAGCATGTTCATAACAAAGTAACAAAAAAACAACAAAAAATAGCAGAGTAAAAATATCCATCAGTACCATAAAGTATGTCTATTTTCAGACTGGACACACAATCTGAGTGTTTAGAATAGATGAAAATCAGAAAACTAGTAGAATGAATAATACATGTACCTTGTTTTCAGAAAGCATTACTTAACTTTCATCTTCTGTGCCCCAAAACATAGAGACCATCACCATTACCCCATCAGATTCCCGCTGGGTGGGTGCCTGGTGGCTGGGTTACCTCATAGCTGGGGTTATCACCCTTCTTTCTGCTATCCCATTCTGGTTTCTGCCCCGCTCTCTACCCGTGCCCGGGCCAGAGGTCCCAGAGAAGTGCACACCAGAGCAGACAAGTTTCATCAAAGGCTCTCCCCTTCTGAAGCACAAGTACTCAGCAGATGAACATACTAGTTTTATAGAGATGGCCAAAGGTAAGGAAGTCTAAAGATTTATATATATGTCATATGTGGAAAACAATGTTTCTCACAGCAAGTTCGTATCTGGGATTAACACTTCACAATCTTGCAGTAATAACACATTTTCTTTGTGTTAAAGCAAGTACAACCCATATTTTAGATGAAGAATTGCTTATACATCATATTGCCAAAGTACTCACTCACCTATCCAAATCACTGAATTCAGGTGTTCCAATTATTTCCATGGCCACATGTGTATAAAACCAACCTTGACATGCAAACTGCTTCTACGAGTATTTGTAAAGAATGGGTCGCTCTCAGGAGCTCAGTGAATTCCAGTGTTCTGCCGTGATAAGATGCCACCAGGGAATGACAGCAACTCAGCCACTAAGTGGCACGCCATATAAAATCACAGAATGGGGTCAGTGGATGCTGATGCGCATAGTGCACAGAGGTCACCGAATTTAGAGGTCAGAGTGAATCTTTACAGACCTCCAAACTTAATGCGGCCTTCAGATTAGATCAAGAACACTGCATAGAGAGCTTCATGTAATCGGTTTGCATGGCCATGGTTACATAACTAAGCGCAATGCAAGTTGTTGGATTCAGTGGTCTAGAGCTTGCTGTCACTGGACTATAGAGCAGTGGAGACACATTCTCTGGAAGCACAAATTATGCCTCTCCATCTTACAATGGACAAGTCTGGGTTTGGTGGTTGCCAGGAGAACAGTATTTGTCCGGTTGAATTGTAGCAAGTGTAAAGTTTGTTGGAGGAGGATTATGGTGTTTTTCAGGAGTTTGGCTTGGCCCCTTAGTTCCAGTGAAAGGAGCTCTTAATGCATCAGAATACCAAGACATTTTGGACTTTCATGCTCCCAACTTTGTGGAAACAGTATGTGAATCGCCCCTTCCACATCTGCATAAAGGTATGCATGAGCAAGTTTGGTGTGGAAGAACTGGCCTGCACAGACTCCTGACCTCAACTTGACAGAACGCCAGTGGGATGAATTAGAGCGGAGACTGCGAGCCAGGCCTTCTCGTCCAATATCAGCGAAAATTGGTCAAAAATTCCCATAAACAATCCTTTACCTTGTGGACAGCCTTCCCAGAAGAGTTGAAGCTGTTATAGCTGCAACTGTGGGCCAGCATCATAATAACCACATAACATGATACACACACACACACACACACACACACACACACACACACACACACACACACACACACACACACACACACACACAAACATAATAATCACTTAAGTTCACATGTGTGAAGGCAGATGAGAACATAGTGTGCCTGATGCATCACTGCCTTTGCATATTGCTGTTTTTTGGCATATTACATCAGTATGCCAACAATGTACACTCTGTACAATATAAACAAAGTGGAAGCTCTTATCAAAACTTCACTTGCACAGCTTTATTATCCCTTTGAAAACTACTCATAATGCCTTGAATTTATACAGTGCAGCTCACGACTACGTCATCAAGACACTAAATCAGCTATATACCACGACTTCAGAGTGTTATTGCTTCTTTTGTGCTGATGTTAATGGCAGAGAAGGTTTGGAGATGTTAACAGTACCGTGTTTGAATCCAGTGAGTTCTTTAAAATGACTCATTCTTTCAAAAAAGGCTTTAAAGGCAGCCTGAACAGCTAGGAACTTGATTTTAAACACCTGTGGTAATGGGACCAAAAACACCTGAATTCAAAGAGGTGCGACCCAAGTACTTTTGGCCGTATACTCTATGTATTACATATTTTTGTCTTCCTCCCTTCACCTCCAAACAGTCGCGGCAGATGGCTGCCTCTCCCTGAACCTGGTTCTGCAGGATCTTTCTTCCTGTTTAAAGGGAGTTTTTCCTTCCTGCTGGCACCAACTGCTTGCTCATAGGGGGTCATCTGATTCCTGAGGGTTTCTCTGTATTATTGTAGGGTGCCTGCCTTACAATGAAGCACCTTGAGGTGGCTGTTGTTGTGATTTGGTGTTATATAAATACAATTGAATTAAAATGAATTTGAACTCGTCTAGATTTTTGATTCCACAGATTTCGTTCCAACCCTGCGAACGCTGCTGGCACACCCAGTCTATCTGGTCTACCTGTGCGTGACAATCATTCAGCTGAACTCTCTCATCGGCATGGTCACTTACAAGCCCAAGTACATTGAGCAGCACTTCAGACAATCAGCTTCAAAGGCCAACTTTCTGATGGGTATGATGCATGTTTCATGAACATTGTGCCGTTATATAAATTATTAGTGTGTTACACTTGAAAATGATCACAGACAACCAGGGAAGGCTTTCCAGCTTGTTTCATATTGTATGGACTTGGACGTCCCTTGTTTGATCAAATGAATTCTAGCGGCAAGTATGGAAACGGCGTTGTAATGCAGGAATCATGTGTTTAACATGGTAATTATTACAGATTTATGGGCTTTCTGTCCATTCAGCATTACCCTCCTCCTTCTTCTCTTTTACATTTGTTGGATGAAGCAGAAAGAGAACTTCAGAGAGTGGATCTTGTTAGAGAAAGGAGAGCTGGGTTAGCTATATTCTAATTCAATCCACTAACAGCCACAGCTGCAGAGACTGGAGCTTTGTGAATATGAGAACTACTTTGCACATGAAATAAAATATCTAATGAAGTTCATAGCGTAAAATGAAAATATCTAGGTTCATGTGGTCTCATCAAGGGAGATGCCTGCGCTGACCAGACTGGCTGCATATGAAAGAGAATGTAATATTAGTGACCAGAGCTAATGACATGGATATAGATAAAAGACCATGTCTCCACATTGATGTTAAATGAAGCTATAAAAAGATAAAAAGCAGGGCTCTTTTTTGATCATGGTAACTTGGAACTAGTGTAGGGTTATTTTACCTCCGGAGCTGCCTCAGTAGTTTACTTGCAAGGTAGGATAAGCAGGTGTCTGAAAAACAATAGTGAAGCTTTGATGAAAAATTTAAATTTACCGTCGTTCGTGGTTCGAATCCTTATCTAGCCCTTTAAACAGCATCTAATTAATCATGTGCTTTGCTGTTTCCTTTAATCTCAGGTGTGATAAATATCCCAGCTGTGGCACTGGGGATGTTTTCTGGAGGTCTGCTGATGAAGAGGCTGAAGCTGAACATCATGGGAGCAGCCAAGTTCGCCTTTGGCACATCACTTATTGGTTACATCCTGTCATTGTTCTTCTTCGCAATGAGTTGTGAGAATGCCAAGGTGGCCGGGGTGACACTTTCATATGACAAGTGAGTCAGAGGCGAATATATGATGTGTCGAGGCTAATGGCTACTTGTCTGGAAAATGTATTTTTCCTCCAAACTATTAAATGCAGCAGAGTTAGTCATCTAATATTTCAGTGATTCCTCGCTATGGTGGCTGAAAGCAACGCATTATTTAAATGTTTCATATCATGCATCAGAGTTGATGTGCAAAAGGGATTTCTCAAAAAAAGAAAATGTATGATAAAAGTCCATTTAAGCATGAGGATGTCGACTCATATTTAAGCAGAACTGGCAACATTTCCATGGAGCTGCATATAAAGGAGCACGAGGAACCCTTTTGTTAAGCATATTAGGCAACCAGTAGGTGATTACAAGCTGAAACCAACACAAAATCATCCTCTGGGTTTGCCTAATAATGCACGTCAGTATTCAGACACAACTGAAGTGATACTGCTGAGATGGAAAGTTAAAAGTAGCCAGAGGGGTGCAGCGTGCTAATTAGCACATACAGCGAATGTGCAGAAGCTCAAAAAAGCAATTTAAAAACCAAACACTGCGTGTGGTAAATAAAATATGGAATTTCCTAATGCTCAGCAACCCGCTTATTTACTTTCATAAATGAATGAGGATTGCTCTGGCGCCAGTCATTTTTGAAGACACTGATGACTGGAAACATGCAAGTTTGACTGTGTTTATTTAAAGCGGTAATATTTCATGTTATTACAGATTACATTGTCACCGTAGAAAAAAGGGGCTTGCTTGTAGTGATGAATCTAGAGAGAACTCTGTCATCTAAATCTGCAGCTTCCTTAAAGTCTGTTTGAGCTCAAGATATAGTCTCAGTTTTAATGTGCAAACTAGGTGATGACGATTTAGGAAATAAACAGCAGGATATTCCTCTCAGGAGATGATGGACCAAAAAAATCCACCAAAAAAGACTGACCTACATTTGTCTGTAGGCCAGGAAGAGTGACTGAATATGCTGCACTTTGCTAACAAATTTGCCATATCACCTTGATAACGTATGTCTAACGTACGCCAAGAAACTCAAAATTCATATAGAATATATACAAAAATTAAAAAAGTGTATTTGTTTCTCAGTTGTACTTATTTCTTATTATCTATCTTCCAGCATCGATAGGATATCGTATGATAAGCACCTGCTCTTCACAGACTGCAACTCAAAGTGCGTTTGTTCATCGAGCGACTGGGACCCAGTCTGCGGAGAGAACGGCGTCACATATGTTTCTCCGTGTCTGGCTGGCTGCACCACCTCTGCTGGCTCAGGAAAAAACACAGTAAGTTTACAAGCGGCTCAGAATGTAAATACTGTACAACCAGAATCGGTTGGAAATTATGAGGCAAAAAACTTTGTTAGTGTCTCAACTGTTTTAAAACTTGGAGTAGTCTTACATCCCAACTGCACAACCTTGGCTGGCTCAGAAAAACACGCATTTTTCTAGGAAGTGGGTTTTCTAGGAAGTTTCATTTGCATTACACACTGTTTTGCCATCAAAGTCGTTTGGCGTGAACTTCAAGGCATAATTCTCTTTTTTTGAAACTAAATGTTACTGAGAAGAGATGTTCTGTTACTCATTCATGACTGTGCATTCATTTGTTCTCCATCGTGAGAATGTATACAGTTTTCATGAGAAACCGTCGTAAAACTTGCCCACTGTCTGCGGTGCCCATCACGTGCTGCTGCAGCTGGTTTAAAGAGAAAGATACATGCTTTAATTTGAGAAAATAACAAAATCGGTTGTAGAATCTTCTATTCCTGAAAACTTGACCAAATAATAAGATAAAAATAAGAATAAGACACTAATTTCATTGCATCAAATTGAATTGCTGGTAAAATCTCAAACTTGGGCAGCAGATCAGTGATCTGGAACCAGGCTATGTTGGTCTTTACGGCTCAGGGCTGGTTTTTAAAAGGGGACTTTTTATGGTAATTCTTTCACTTTATTAAATTAACTTTACATGATTCACATTCAAAAGTGCATGCTTCTGTCTGAAACAGGCAATTTTAGCTCCTCTCCCCTTAAGGCCACTCTGACCATATTAAGGAAATCCCCTCTCTTTGACGTCATGCTTTCAGCTTTTGGCTCATAGTGATGACTTGCACATGCGCAGACCTTTGGCAGTGTTTAACATGATCTTCCGTCCTTTTAAAAGCACATTAATTATGATAAGTCTGCTTTAATTTTTATTTATTCATTAGTGCAGATACAAGAATGCCACACACAGCACTGTTGCATCGTTTGAACTTTTTTTTTTAAAGGTAATAGAAGCACCAAAACCTGGGTTTTCACAGTTTTGATGACTAAGTGCTGTTTTAGGGAGCAAGCATGTGACTGAGGGCCTTTAAGGGAAGCCCACACAGCCAGTGCTTTCAAGCTGTTTTCACACATGAACCTTGGAGTTTCATGGGAATTAGATTTGGATATTTTCCACTGTTCCTTTTTCTAACATGTGGCACACAGCAGGAAATAGTCCACTTAGTTAAGGCCAGGGAGTTCCTTACACAGTGGAGGCAGCATCAATCAGACAGTTTGTACAGTGGACGACAAGCCCAGATACTCTTTTTTCCCCCCTTATTCTCTAAATCACTGTACACAAAGTTTTAAATTAATTTGGTTACTTACTGGGTATTATTTGCCCATAAAGATATGACTGCCATGTAAAAGTAAACTATGAAGATTCGTATATGATCATCTTTATTTAAAGAAACTTTGACTGATTAAAGCCTTGTGATTTTTTCTACTGTTTCAAGTTTTCTGTTAATGTGTTAGTGAGTTTTTTTTAACCAGCTAAATTTAAAATAAGACAGTTTAATTCTAGATTTACTAAACTGCTTAAAACTGTCTTATGGTGTAAAAATGTTGTGATAAGTTATTCAAGTCAAGTTAATTTATTTATTAGCACATTTTAAAACAACAGAGGTTGGCCAAAGGGCTTTACAACTAAATAGAATAAAACAGCAGGAAAATACAGAAATAACAAGAAAAGCAAGAAACAAAAAGAAAAAAAAGTGTCAAAACTCAGTCAAATTTAAGCACTAGGGAGTAAAGATGTGTTTTTAAGTGAGTTTTAAATATCTCAAGGGTTGCAGAGGTTCTCATTTGAAGAGGCTAACTGCTCCAAAGTTTAGGTTTGACTACAGCAAAGGCCCGGTCTCCTCTGTGCTTTAGTCAAATCAGCTGACTTTAAAAATCTGTTAGGGATAGTTAAAATAGGAATATTTCAAAGTCCAGAAAGGTAAAAGGGTGCTAAGGTCCATTTAGTGACTGAAAAACAAGCAATAAAATGTTAAAATCAATTCTACTGGATGTCAGCATAAGGAAGCCAAACGTCAGCATCTAAAAAACATGGACAGAGTTGTGCAGCATTCCAAATCAATAACTGAATATTGACTTGAACAGTGTCCACTTTTATGCACATCGCACCGTCATTGGCCCAGGGGCTGTAGTTGAGAAATAACATGTCGTGTAGGACTGTTTCCATTAAACATGACCTGTGCCAGTATGTCTGAATGGTAAATCTCACTATTTATTGTATTTTTATACAGCGACATTGTTTTTGCACCTCATGTTTTGCAAAATCTTTCTGCACCTTTCCTATAAAAAAGACATTAAAAACTACCATTATATTATTATACTACTAAATAAATTTAGTTTGCAAATTTATGTATACAGGCTAGTGACAAAATAAAGGAAAACCCTTTCTGAACACACACACACTGGTTTTTCCATTAATTTGTCTGTAGTTGTCTGTGTGTAGCTATATGTGGTCATATGTGTGGACTATGCGTGTCTCTCCAGGTCTTCTCTAACTGTTCCTGTGTCGGTGTGGCTGGTAACTTTACGGCCAGTACAGGTCACTGCCCTCAAAAAGACGACTGTGACAGGATGTTCCCGTACTTCCTGGCTCTCTCTGTCATCACTTCCTTTATCATCTCTCTTGGAGGGACACCAGGATACATGCTTCTTATCAGGTCAGATTGAAATTTAAGACATATAATGAGAAAGGATCTTGAAATAACGACATTATCCCTGTAATCATATTAGCATTTATATCAAGCCTCAATTTCAAACTTTTAGAACGGTCTATTTAAGGTGGTGCAACAAGCATTTCTTGTACTGTTTAGTATGTTCCTTACCTTGAAATCCCCGCACCACACACCTGGGTTTAGGATAACAGTGGACAGGTGGGAGTTTCACTCAAATGACAGCCAGCATTTCCTTGCCAGAATTTTTTGCTCGAAAGTGTGGCTTGTTGCTGTGCCCCGCCTGGCATGCAGACAAACAGAGGTCGAAAAAGCAAAGACCAAAAAAAACTTGAACAAAAACTTGAACATTTTTCCGTTGCAGCACACAGAAACATGGAAATACTAACATCTTGAACCAATTCAGATTTAGTAAAATTTTGTTATACGAATTAATCGAGCTGTGCCTTGTGACTTTGAGCACAGAATAGACTTCCTGCACCCATCTATGATGCAGCATGAGTCTGCGGCCAATATAAATAAATATATAAATAAATATTTTAAAATTGTATTTAAAAATCTGTTTTCTAATTGATAAAGAACAATCAGTAGATTTCAGTGATCTCTAATAATTAATATAGATCATATAGACCCAAAAATAGTATGTTGACAAAGCACATTCATGAGCAAATCACATAGGGACAATGACATGCTTCTGCAAAAACAAAGCCAAAATTACAGAAACCTATAATTGAATTACTTTGGAATTTTCATTTTCAGTTTTATTTGTCATATGCAAGTTAGCACAGGGTCAACATTGCAATGAAATGTGTTTGACGAGCAGCAGTCACTCAGCAGCATGGTACAGTAGAAGAAAATATAATAAAATAAAATAAAATAATAAAAAAATAAATAGAAAAATAGTAAAGAGCAAAATATTAGAGAGACGTGGTAAAAGAGAAAAGATGACTAAATATATATGTATCTATAAATATAAATATATGTACACTAGTGATTAAATAAGAAAATCTTGAAAAGAAATATGACCGGGGGGGGGGGCAGATGGGATATTGCACAGGAATGAGCAGCAGAAAATTACAGTATTGCACTTTTAAATATAAATATCAATAATAATAAAGTGGAGTGACCAGTGCAGATTAAACAGAGTACTTGTGAAGCTGCAGGGTAGCTTCTGAGTGCGTGTTGTGTGTGTTTAAGTGTTGTGGTTGAGGTGTCGTATGGCTTGGTGGTAGGTTAAGTCTTGTAGTCCGAGCAGACAGACTCCTGTAACATCTGCCAGATGGTAACAAGGAGAAGAGCTGATGTGCTGGGTGGCTGTGGTCCTTGATGATGCTGTGTGCTTTACGGAGGCATCGCTGGAGATAAATGTCCTGAATGGCAGGAAGCCTCATGCCAGTGATGTGCTCTGCTGCCTTCACCACCCTCTGTAGTGATTTACGGCTGCTGGCAGAGCAGCTTCCGTACCAAACTGTAATGCAGCTCGTCAGCAAGCTCTCGATTGCACACCTGTAGAAATTTGAGGTGATGTTGGGGTTCATGCCAAACTTCCTCAGCCTCCTCAGGAAGTAAAGCCGCTGGCGAGCTTTCCTGATAGCAGTGTCTGTGTGAAGGGTCCAGGAGAAGACCTCGGTGATGTTGACTCCAAGGAATTTGAAGCTGCTGACCCTTTCGACCTTGACACCGTTGATGTGGATGGGCTGGTGTTCCCTGACTGGTCGTTTCCGGTAGTCCACTATCATTTCTCTGGTTTTGCTGATGTTGAGAGTCAGGTTTTGCTGACTTTGCTGAATTTGAACATCCATGTGGGACAATATGTCTGTGAAGGTTCTCAGTCATCCAGGTCATCGTAGTCAAAGGAGTTTGCAAAGAAAAGCGTCTGGACTTCTTTAAGTTGCTTGAAGACGTTTCACCTCTCATCCGAGCTTCTTCTTCAGTTCTAAGGTCAAATGGCCGAGAGTCCCAGATTTAAACCCAGTGGGAGTATCCCCAAAGAGGACAAAGGACCCCTGGTGATCCTCTAATCACATGCGCCAAGGTGTGGCGGGTGTGGGACCTAATCAGCCAGGGTTTCGGGTGAGCTCATTGTGAAAACCTGGCCCCACCTAGTCATGTGAATTCCTGAGGTCAGATGGCCCAAGATGTGAGTGGGCGTTAAGGCGTCTGGGGAGGGAACTCAAAACTGGATTATAGATGGCAGACAGTTGGTGTCGTAAAGACTCAGCAGTCCATCTGCATCTAAAGGATAAAGGTCACTCTTTCGAGGATGCCAATGTTCACATTTTGGACAGAGAGGACAGATGGTTTGAAAGAGGAGTGAAAGAGGCCATCTATGTCCACTGTGAGCGACCATCTTTGAACAGAGGCGGTGGTTTACGACACCAACTGTCTGCCATCTATAATCCAGTTTTGAGTTCCCTCCCCAGACGCCTTAACGCCCACTCACATCCTGGGCCATCTGACCTCAGGAATTCACATGACTAGGTGGGGCCAGGTTTCACAATGAGCTCACCCGAAACCCTGGCTGATTAGGTCCCACACCCGCTTTCACACCTGGGCGCATGTGATTAGAGGATCACCAGGGGGTCCTTTGTCCCTCCTTGGGGGGATACTCCCACTGGGTTTAAATCTGGGACTCTCGGCCATTTGACCTTAGAACTGAAGAAGCTTCTCGGATGAGAGGTGAAACGTCTTCAAGCAACTTAAAGAAGTCCAGACGCTTTTCTTTGCAAACTCCTTTGACATCCATGTGGGAGTTTTTGGACTGATAGAAAAAGTCCAAAATCTATGTCATCATGCACAAGCTATCCAATGGACTGGTTTAGAGTCTTTGCCAGGCCGTCTTGCCTTATGTTTGGCATCCCTGAGTTAGACTATAGATGGGGCTGGATGAAATAAGACACACAGAGATGCCCACACAGTCCATCTGAAAAGACCCAATGCTGTACCTGTTGCATATGCATGCTTTGCATATGAAGGGCATATCATATCATTTGGACTCTTTAGAACAAGAACTGTACTAGTGAACAAAGGTGACATCAGACTTCATTTCAAGTTAGTAGCTGAGTCAGTCCTAAATGTTCAGTGTCATTTGTTGTAGTTACCATTGACTTTTACACAATTTTATACCTGCTTGTTTCACTACTGCAAACTTTGGAACCTGTTTTCATAAACCCTTGTGTAAACTTCCTGTCATTAGCAGTGGCTGCATACTTGTTTGCGGATTTGTTTGTCTGCCAAGCTTATAAAAAAGTGTCTTTGTCAAATGAATGTTAAAAAAACCAACATTTGTTCCAGTGGTTAGTTGAGAATGATGGTGAGGGCAAATCTTTGCTCTGCTAGTCACAAATGATTTCAGTGACACTGCAAAGTCTAAAACAGATACTGCTACCTTGTTGACATGTCTGATCTCAATGAGTGGAAGCACACATTTCATGCCTGTTATTGACACCTATGATATGCTCCTTAGCGCACTGGTAATTACCAGTGTCAGTAGGCATCAGTTTCCACAATCACATTACTCAAGGTTAAATTCAATAACAATGAAGAATTCATTTAGCTCAGCAGCAGGTATGGAGATACTTTACAAACCCCAACGATGAGTGTTGCAGCTGCAGCTGAATACTAAGTTACCTAAAGTGAACAATGACTGGCTGAAAACAGTGCTGAGGGTTGTAGTATACGAAATGCTTACTGCTTTAAACTTTGTGAGCCCAGAAACATTTTGACTAGCTGACCAGACTCTGACGGTGGCTAATCATTTATTTAAACTGATTTATTTGATTTCTGAAAATAACTCTTGAGTGTCAAGTAGACATGTAGTAGTAAAATAAATGTAATATCACGAGACTACCCTTTATAGCGGCTCCCTTGTACCTGTTATATAGTTAATCCTGCCAGCTGAAGCAAAAAGTGCATTTCAAGCTGTTCTTTATTCAGTCTTTCCTGAAAGTTGTGCATACGCCTGTGGGATAGCTGTAGGGGCGTTCACTCGCAGAGCCCGCTTGATGATACAAGTAATCTTCTAAGTCTTATCATAGAAGCATTTCCACTACTGGATCCAATACACTGACACACAACCAGTCTGATTTGTGTACACAAAAACAGCATCAATGTTGTACAGAAACATCTCGCACATCTTCAGGATTTTACCAGAGGTAGAGGTGGTATACAAACCCAAAATCATGCGTCATCAACCAGGTTTCAAATTTTCTGCCACACAGCGGCCTCTGGTGGTTAACTGTGGACTTTACAGTGACATGCTGTGAGATATTCCATACATGCATGTGCTAATCATTTATTTTCTGCTTGGTCTCCCTATAAATCCAACTCGGGTGTATTTTTCAAGTAAAGAGATTTATGCTAAGGGAATTACACCCTCCTATATGCGAGCACATGAACACACATTTAACACACAAACGTAGGACCTCGTAAAGCCATGTCAGCTGATCCTGTTGGATTTCAGTGGCCTGGCAGGAATGTAGTGACTTTGTGCCGTGCCTGCATAGCCATCTTATTATTCCTCTGTTCATTTTCAGAGATCAGAAAGCCGGTTTAGTTTCCATAAGAATGGTTAAGGTTCCTCTTAACAGTTTTATCAAATGTCATATATTTTGTTGTTTAAGTAAAACAGCTATGGTTTACATTTTGTATTTACATTTACACTGGCTTGAGTAACAGTGGCATTACCTCTAATGTTACCTAATAGGCTTTCTTTGTCTAGTAACAATAGAAACTGATTTAACTGATAGTAACCATGTTCTATTTTTTTATTTTATTTTATTTATTTTTTTATGCAGGTGCATCAAACCACAGCTGAAATCTTTGGCCCTGGGTTTCCACGCATTGGCAACACGGACCCTTGGTAAGACTTGTTCGGTAGTCGGGAATGTTCTGGGATTTGATCTTGGTTTAACTCTTCCTGAAAACCTTTGCTTTGTTTGTCCAACTTTAGTCATAAAATGTTTATTCTGATTTTTCAAAATAGTGTTAGCTGTTACCTGTTGTTTCATTTCTAGGAGACGTGACTGTAAAAAGACTTTGTTTCCTTTGTCTTACAGCAGGGATCCCAGCACCCATTTACTTTGGAGCAATCATTGACACCACATGTCTAAAATGGGGTCAGAAAAGGTGTGGGGGAATAGGAGCCTGTCGAATCTACAACACCACCGCCTACAGGTTGTACTTACACATGTACTATTCAGTCTTTTGTGAATCCCTTTTTTTAATTAGTCCAAACAGTCAATTCACAATGCAGCCTTAAGTGTCACCTTCTGTAGACCAGACCTAATCTCTTTTATTTGCTGATGCTTAACTGAAAATACTTTAATTGAATTTGAACTGAATTGGCAGTAACCTCTTGCCTACCCTACGTCTTTTTTTCTAGTTTTTCTGTGACCCCCTGGAAGCTATACGTGAGACAATATAAATCCTGTTTATAGCTTCCAAATTATTATTATTAAACATTAATAAATATTACCTAATTACCCTAGCTCAATTTTCTGGTACATCTCAACATAGGGAATCTATTGCAGCATTAATTAATCACCAACTCTTGTCTGATGTCTTGCCAAATTTGGCTAATTTTCATCAAATCAATCTTTTTCTTGCAGAATAGCATACCTGGGCCTGACTCTGAGCCTACGGACTATCTCCTTTATTATTTGCATCCCGGGCTTCATCCTGCTCAGTCGACAGCTGAAGGAGGAGGAACGAAGCGCCATCCACGGAGCTCTGAGGAACGGTGGAACTGAACTGGAGGTGCTCAGGAAGGAAGAGTTGGTTATTTCTAATTCCGACCAGCCACACCACCCATCAGAGAACAGCACAGATAGGCAGACACGGCTTTGACAGAGCCAGCAGAGCTGACGGCCGCATATATACCCACAGTATGTCCAGAGCGCCGCTGCACACATGCACGCTCGCTCACATGAAAACAAGATTTGCAGGGAATCACTTGTTGTCCAGTCATCTCATGTAAAGCAGAAATTCTATATTTGTACTGCTGGATGTGTAAAGGCTTTGTAAATCTGACAGAAATTTGATATGACTGAAATATTTCTTGAATGTACATGCTGTTTTTCCTTTTAAGAAAAAAATACAAAACATACGATAATTTTGAGTTGAAAAAAAATATCAATTAGGAAATGTGACTTGTACAGACTACTGCAAAACAGTACTATTTTGAACACCAGCATTTCAAAAGCTGCCTCTTTAAGATTCTTCTTTCAAAGTTATTCCAGCTGACAGCAGTGTTACAGAACCGAAGAGGTAAAGTGGCCTTATAAACCAGAGGCACAACAGCAAACTGATATGTCCTAAAAAGAAAAATCTGGCCTTTAAAGACATGAGATTTTTTTTCTCCATTAAATGAGTTGCAGAATTGCTCATACATTTCAGTAACACATGGAGGATACTGATATGACGTTTCGGTATGTGCCTCATTCTCTCAACAGTTACCTCTTAATGTGTGTATCAGAGATCTTTAAAAAACAATTTCATTTTACTTTTAAATTTCAGATCATCGGATCTTTACTCGTTTAGGAAAAAACGATTCATTTTTGCCTTTTACTTAAAGCCCAAAGTTGTGAGTGTATAGCAGTTTGTTGTTTTTGTGCTTTCTGGATGTGAACTTTGGGTCCATTGATATTCATAATCACTAGAAATGGGAATTGTATTTTAGTGAAATCTGCTTCAGCAAACAGCTCTGCTTTTTTCAAACTCTAGAGCCATGACACTCACCTCTGAGTGGTGCAAATGTTTTAGTTTCACACACACAACTCACTAAAGCTGTTAATAATTGGTATCAGACCAAATTTGCATCTTAAGCATCTCAATTGGGCTCCCCAGGCTCTGGTATTAAATAACCGTTGTTGTGCCTTGGAAAAGGCAGAGATTGTATTGTTGCAACACTGATAAAGTACGTACTGTAAAAAAAAAAGAAGAAGAAGAAGAAAACACTGTGTGTGAAGTTTTATCACAGGAAGTGTATTTGTTGCTGATATGTAAAAGTTCTGTTTCCATCGTCATGCGTTTCACTGGTTGGTGTTTCTACCTTTTGTATTCTTTATGTGTCTTTATGCCAATGTCACAATTTTATCTCCCCTTTCTTCTCTTAAACATTAACCCCATTTTTGTGAAATCTGACAGTGATTTCTCAGTTGTATGAATCGAGTATGTAGCATTTTTTTTATTTTATGCAACTTTTTTTTTAAAAGAACTCTTTTTATCCCAGTCTTTCACTGAAATCCTGGACATTTTTTTTTTAGCATTTCCTTTCATTGAAAGCGAATTATCAGATATCTGACTGCTTAAACTAGAGCTCTGTTCAGGGATCTGATGAAATTATTTGAGGGTACACTGGCTGCTCTGATGTGATGTTTTGCAATGACTCATGAAGTCGTGATCTTTGGAATGCATTCAGATTCATGCCCAAAGTATTGATATCGTTGAAAGTCGCGTACTGATTGAGACTCATCGCAACAACCTCTAAACCTCTAAAATTCAGCAAAGTTTCCTTCGATCACCCATTTGTACATACCAGATGCCCTTTATATGTACATCAGCAGAAAGAGTAAATTAGCCCAGCTCAAAATTCAAGATGTGTTAAATAAAGGATTTGACAGACTTTTTAACACAGTCACACTTTCCCGGAGTGTTAATTTATTTTCTTCGGACGGTTGCAACAGCAGTAAGTGGATCAGACAGTTTCAGTTCAAGCCCGTAGAGACGGTGTTTGATGTGAGATTATTTTTCGAGTCTGTAGTTCTCTACTTTCAGCAAATGATAAAGTTTAGGGTACATGCTAAACCACTGACTGTATTTAGAAGCATTGATAATACAGAACCCCCCCCACAAATAAAATAAATAAATATACATATATATTTATACATATATGTCCCTACATGATTGTATATTTATGGCTTTTCATGATAAAAAGCATCATCTGACCTGTTATTACAGGTGACAAAAACTTGCCTCAACATCACATGTTGTGGTATTTGTCACTTTAAATGGGAGCTGTATGTTTTAAGTAATATGCTGGTTTCATAGTTTATAATATTTATAGTAGCATAAACTCTATTGAAAATGAACACTATTTACCATGTAGCTTTTGTATTGCTGTCCTGCTGTGGGCTATCAGCATCTCATCACCGATGAGAACCTGTAATCTAAATATGGCTTCTGGTTTGGTAGCTTAGAGGACGTTAACTGAAAGCATTTGCTTGATTTGTGGATAGATGAAATTTGGCAAAATTGGGTTTTAACATTTTAAACTGTCCTTTAAAAGCAGCGTGTGGATTGAAGGAGGATCTCTTTGCACTGCTGTTAGGAATATTTTAAGGTTTCCTGTAACTTTCCACTCAAGTGCCAAATCAGATTTAGTCCCATTTTTTTTATTATTAGATATCAGGGTGAAGTGATATTGCTCCAGTAACAGAATGTTCAGTGTGACTCAAAAAAGGCATTCAATTTAATTTTGCAGTTACCAGTTTTATTTCAAGGTCATGGATTTATGTTTTTCAAAGGAGCCATGGACCCACAACACACGTACCATTTGGGCAAGTTGCAGCATGAGGTGACTGTGTCATCTTCAGGTTCAGCTTCAGGCTGACAAACTCAGAAAGGTGTAGAGAAAGAAAGTCATTATCTCAATAATGTAAGGCATTTGCTTGCATTAAAGAAATCAGAATGTAAATAATTTTCTTGGATTATTTTTGCAAAATTTCAAGGAATATATTAAATGAAATATTAAAATAAAGAATTTTAATACCCAATCACATTATGTTTTTTGTGATTTATTTCATTAGCTGGGAAAATAAGAGAAAAAAAAATGGTTGTAGTGCAGGAGGCACATGAACCAGAAGGGAAGTGTGGTCCTGCTCCTGAAATTCAGATAAATTATTAACAGAGTTTGTGTTAAGAAGTCAAAACAAAGCGCAGGAAAAAATAACCTTTATTAAAGAAAATTCTGCTTTCTGCGTCCACCGGAAAGGCACTTAAATCAGATTTTTATGTCCAAACAGCAGAGCACAACATGAACATGTATTTATATTACTGGGAAAATGAACAATGGTAAATCACTAATAAAAAGCAAACATTTACATGTGGTGATGACAATCTCAGGCCCTGTTTCACAGTGACATGGATTTGTTTTGTTTGGATAATAAAAAAAAAAAAAAAAAAATACAAAAAAAATAACAATAAAAAACAAAGACAATCTTGTTTTATGACACAAAATATGAATCCCAGCAAACTATGCACCTTAACACAAAATTTAGCATGTGAATCCAGGCAAAAAGCTAACTAAGACTTAAAAACAAAGAAGATGTTTTACTTTATGTGGCAGATCTTTTTACAACTTCAAATTAAAGGAGAAAAACTAAACACAGACACAAAAACAAAAAACAAACAGATACTGGTTAAAACCTCTAACCATTGCCATCCATTACAGCTGTACAGGTAAAAACATCTGACACATCGGCTGAAATACTGCAAAACAAAAGAGAAGCTCATTTATCTCAGTGCAACTGTACATGCAGTCTGTATTTGCATACTGAAGTTAAGCTGCAAGTGGCTGCACAACAAGAAGAAAAAACCTTTAGCATAAAAATACTTTTATAACCATTTACCACGTTTATAGATTGCCTCAACTTTCCCCATATCTTGTGCAAAGTGGCAAAAACAGATGAGACAGAAAACACTCATTTTGTTTGATATATTAAGTGCTCTGTGATCAGTCCTGAGTCACTTACTAGCTGAACTCCAATTGCTTTGCACAATTAATCTGCCCGATAGCGCACCCTTGAAAAAGAAAATCCTCTTAGTCAGGCTGCACCAGGCAGAAACAGATATTACTGATTCCATTTAAGCCAGTCTCGTGCTCTAATAAAGGTTTAAGTCTTTTGAAACCATTGCTGCTACCAGCCGAAAGCGTGCTCCTCAGATGAGTCGCTCCCTAATTTGTGATTAAATACTATGACACACGGTGTTACAGATGGTAAAGCATGTGTTGCAATTGTCTGTGACTGAGCTAAGTAAACACTTCAACCTTTTACGTTCACCTTTTGTGTTAACTAATCTTCCTTTTTATTTCCACTGTCTCGCAGATTCTGAAAGGAGAGAAAATGATAACATCAGTTAAAATATCACACTGTATTATGCAAGGCTCCACAAATCCATAAAGGTTCAAAGTGTCTGTTAGCTGTTAAAGAAATGGATGACAACCTGAAAGTGAACAGAATTTGCAGTCTTTCACGAGTGATTTGTGCTTTAAATGTTTCAACAAAACATACTGGAGGCCTAAGCTTAAACGATAAATTGACGGCTTCTTTGATCAGGAAATATGGAGGAACCACACTGCTGATCCGAAGCTGCCTGCCTGATGTTAATTGGCTTGAATGTCACTTTGAATTGTTACATCTAGCTAGTGAACGACCCAGCAAATCATCACCCTGCTGTGTTCAGAGCTCAACATTACCTGGAGCTCCTGGTGTTCTTTCAACAGCCTGTCATACTCCCTGGCGAGGCCCTCCATCTGTTTCTTCATTACATCTGCCTCTGACTGCGACTTCTTCAGACCTGGAGAGGAAAACAATGACACATGAGAACAAGGAATCCCCACCCCCCATGTCTTTGTCTACAGAAAGTGACAAGTTATAAAAGCTACATTCGTTACATTCACTTTCCAGGGAAGGTGTACAGGACTGAAATATACACAGATATTAACCTTCTCCAGCAGTCTTCACTTCTTCTTTGAGTTTCTCCACTTCCTTCCTTAGCAGGTCCATGCCCTCAGCAGTAGCCCTATCACCCCGCCCTTCCATCAGAGTCTGATAACATAAAAATACATATATTCAAATCTTCAGTCAAATATAGTTATCCCAGTAACTCCAGTGGAAAACACTTTGCATATTCCAGGCGTACAAACTGAACAGTCAAACCATCGAGCAGGCTATAAACATAAAATATGCTCTGGATGTGGATTAAAGGTTAAAGCTGAGTTGGGTAGCTTTCATTTCAATTCATCTTTATATGATTACAATCAACTGGGTACTCTGTTAATACAGCTTTAGATTATGTAAGCAACAAGCTAATATGTGATATTAAAATCTGGACTTTTAAATTCTGTTTTATCATTCAATAACTGTGTAACTTATTCCCTGACCAATATGAGTTTTCCCACATGCAGTTCAAAGTGGGATATTGACTACAAATAACAGATCTTTGTGCCATTACCTGTTTCAACAGTTCATTGTCCTTCATGTATTTCTCAGCAGTCTGGTTAGCATTCTCAGCCTGTGCTTGAAGAGCAGCCGTAGTCCCAGACACTGACGCCAGCTGATTAATCAGAGTGATCAGTCGCTTCATAACGCTGCAAAAAACACAAAGGTTAGAGGAAAGCCAGGTTCAAAGTCCAGGTGTTGTATTAGAGCACAGACTCACAGCCACAGGAAGACAGCAAAACCAGAGATGTACAGGTTCCTCTGGGCTCTAAAAAGCTTCATGTGCAAGTGGTCGAACATATTTGGCTGCAGCTTGGCATCGGCGCCGTGCTCTTTAGATGAATACTTTCTCACTTCACGGACAGCATCTTTAAAAAACACAAAACAATAAGACAGACAGATGAGTTACCATACAGAGATTTGCATTTTAACTTGTATGATCTTCACAAGATTTTATTTTATTTTATTTTTTTTTTAAAATCAGACAAAAAGAAATCCCCCATAAATTCTATGACAGCATCCCCAAAAGCTCCCCCATTAGTCCAAAAGTAGCATTAAAAATACAGACAGGGATGATTGGCTGCTTACCGAGGAAGAGAACAATGAGTATTATGATCATAGTGAGAAACACTTTGTTCCAGAATCTCGACATCCAACTCCAGATCCTCAGATGGAAAATGCTCTGCCATCTGCACAAACATGATAAGTCACAACACTATGGTGCACAACATCACTACAGCTGACAGTATATTTGTCGCAGAAACAAACACCACGCTTTGCTACCAGTGGTGAGACAAACCTGACACACGCACAATGTCGTCATTATTCATTATTTAGTGTTTAAACAGTTAGTACCTTTTTAAGCAATCCAAAGTACCACAAAGTGCACAAAACAGGTGAAGAAATGAGTTCAGGCAGGGTGGAGTGGGTGGAGATGAGTTTCAGGGGTAATTTGTGACAGGAGGACGGCAGCAAAAGTGAAAGGAAATGTTTAGAGAGACCCGCTATGATGTGTGACTTAAAGATGTTGGCAGATTTTAATTTGAGAGTTATCAGAACAGACAAGATTGGAAATGCATACATCAGAGGGACATCTTAGGTTGAGCAGTTTAGAGAGAGAGTTAGAGAGGCAAGGTTGAGATGGTTTGGACATGTGCACAGGGATAGTGGACATACTGGACAAAAGATGTTGAGCTACTCAACAGGAGAAGGAAAAGAGGAAGACCACAGAAGAGATCCATGAATGTAGTGAAGAAGGACATGCAGAGGGTTGGTTTGACAGAAGAGATAGGATGAGATGGATCCACTGTGGGTACCCCGAAACTGAGCTACCAAAAGAAGAAGAAAGGGTCTCCTTTGTCAACAGAGACCTGACTTCAAAACCATATTCAACCTGAGAACAGACTGGTAGATATACTTACCTCCTGGCAGAGATAAAGGGTAAACAGAGGATGACAATGACGCCAATTTCCACATAGAGAAAGAGAGCCACAGCAGTCCACTGCAGCGTCATCTTTGCTGATGGCTTCTGAAGATAAACCTACCAAAAGACCGGAAACCTAACAGAAAAGAAGAAAAGGGAAAGAAATTGGTCTCACCAGCTTCCCCGAACAAACTATCAGCGACAGAGAAGGCAGGCTATCGTACGGGGCCATTTCTCAGTAATAATAACACTACCGTTGAAAAAGTGCAATAATCTCCTCACCCAGTCTATTCACCTTCACGGAAGCTCGCAGAGGCTTGGAGTGAACTGTCAAACCGCTGTTACTGTAACCTGGTGTTACAGCACCACCGCAACAAATACGTGCAAATAGAGTGCCCGTTTATATGTTTAACTGCGGCAAAGATATAGCTGCTATAAAAGATTTCACTCTTTCCATCTTTAGCCAGCGTTCAGTGTCAAGCTTGCATGAACACATTAGCTAACGCTAACATGCAACTAACGCAGGTGATTTAGAAACATACAATTATTAAACTATTTAAGACTATTATAAGACCTGCTATAATACGTTATGCTAGATTCCAAGTAGACATACATGAAACTTCCAAAATAGCGTAAAAACAGCGACTGAGTTACTTACTAGTTAGCTTCTGAAATCAAACAGGGCAAAGTTTGTCTTCCTGCTCCAGCGCGTCCTCCTTCCACCTCTTCTGAAAAAAATAGCTTCCGTTGCAGTTTTTCAAAATAAAAGCTGTGATGCTATTACATTTTTTTTTGTTATCTAACAATACAAATGCGATCCCTCTTACGTACAATTATTTTCCACACAGTTATTGCTATTAATTTTTAAACTGTAGTGCTGTTTGAACACCGCTTTCACTTCATGACATTGAAGATTTTCGTGATAGGGAAAATTTTGACATTTACGTTGAAGGCAAATAATTAATTACTTGAAGCCGTTTTTTCCTTCATGACAAGGAAATAACGAAATAAATTTCTTACACTTCATATTGATTATCCACTCTCAGAACACGGAAATATCTTTTTCTTTTAACCCCTGAAGCCAATAGAAATATTGCATCTCAGCAATGCTTTACATAAACATGACAAACAAAAACAAACTTCGCATGTACAGAGATATACTCTTCATCAGTCACCATGATTACTCTATATTCTGTTTAATAACCTACTATTGCACACTTGAGAAAAAAAGAAAGCAATAGAGACAGAAATTGCACAGCAATAAATTAAAAAAATTTATTTAGCATAAAAACAATAACAATAAAAACTAAAGTCACACTGTTAATTTTCAATGTGGTCATGTCCTGAGATCATGTACTGATCCATATGTATTCTGGAGGTAATCTATTACAGCTGAAGTACTGGACAGAGAATTGAACACTTTTCTCTCCGGCTGCGAGCTAACCCTCTCCAGCATGTAGATAAGATGATGGTGGAAGCATGTGAACGGAGTGCCCTGCTCAACAGCTATGTCCACCCAGTCCCATATACACTGCAAAGGAGTGTCCTCATAGCCAGCAAACATGGCAGGGTTAGCAAGTAACCCACGTGCAGCCATGACACCTAATAAAAAAGATAAGAAAAAAAAATGAGCCAAATAGAAAGAAAACTGCCACAGTTAGAAGTGTATTTGTTACAATGCTGCTGAAAACAAACATACCATCAACACCTGTGAGCTCGTGAGTCGACTCCACATCCCGGAGATACTTTATGTCGCCGTTGGCAATGACAGGGACAGAAACACTGTCTTTAATTGTCTTTATAGCATCGTAATGTACTGGTTGGTGGCGTTCTTCTGTTGTACGACCATGGACTGTTATCCATGACACACCGGCTGATTCAGCCTTTTGACATAGATCCACTGTCTGCTTTAGGTCCTTGTGAATTCTGTGAAAGATAACAGTAACGGTATTATTATACCAATAATAAGTATGATCATAATCATAACTGGTATTGTTTTAAATAATCTTCCTTTGGTTGCTCCCTTTAAGGTTACCAGGGCAGACCATCTTTCTCCATCTCACTCAGTTCCTAGCGTCCTCTTCTGTCACACCAACCCTCTGCATATCCTCCTTCACCTCATTCATGGATCTGCTCTGTGCTCTTCCTCTTTTCCCCCTAACTGGCAGCTTCATATTCAACATCCTTCCCCACCAGGTATTTAAACTCATCTACCTTCACTCCCTCTACAGCTTGAATGTTCACCATTCCACCTGTCTCCTTCTCATTCACAAACATGTATTCTGCCTCGCTTCTAGTCACTTTAATTTCTCTTCTGTCCAGTGCATACCTCCACCTCTCCAGCCGCTCTTCCATTTACTCCCTACTGTGCCTACACAGTGTCGGTCACAAACATCAGTGACATGTACAGTTATAAAGTTATATATTATAAAGGGGTCATAATTCTTCAAAAAGAAACAAAGCTTAGTGTGTGGGTTTTTTTTTTTTTACCTTATTTTAATTGATGCTGTGTAGTTTGGATTGTCCACTTGATTTCTGACGTGTCTTACCATGTCTTTAACAAGTTCAGGCTTGTTAATGAGGCATGCACCATACCCAGCTGACATAGCCCATCTGAAAACAACACAAAAACAAAGATACTGAAGAGTTCTGAGTACACTGGGTTTACTAGATTTGTACCTAACTACTGGTCCCAGTAACTCTTAGTTACTATCTGGTATAAAATGTAAATATTAAGAATCAACAAAGAAAAAGCTACTCTGTACAATCACATTGTTTAAATAATGAAAAGTGACAGCATTAGTTTAAACTATCAGTAGCTGCACCTCTGGGGGCAGCCGCAGTTGAGGTCAACTCCATCTGAGAAAGGTGCCACTGCACAGGCTGCATCAGCCAGACTCTGAGCATCATGGGCAGCAAACTGCACTATTAGCGGTCGGTCACCTGAGCAGGTAAACAAAGAGTTGTAAACCATCATCATGTCAACAATAGCAATACAGACAATACTGGCATTAGTAAATTTTACATTATGTCGCAGGGAAAATCTCTCTGTTTGAAGAAACTAGGTATGAGGTGCAAGAAATCAACCTAGTAGTTTATTACAGCTCATATTACAATGTTACTCACGTTCATTAGTAGTGAATTCACTGTCTCTGGCTTTGATTGAGCGCAGGAAGTCAGCAGCAACGATCATTGGAGTGAAGCAGATATCGCAGTTGTACTTCCTAACCAAGGACCTGAAAGCAAGCCTGAAGGAAATAAACATTAGCACAGTGAGCATCATTAACTGTGCACGTGTTTCACCAGTAGCCATCCATAAGCAATGAAATTGTAAATTACAGTTAAAGAAATGACAGCTTTCACTTACTTTGAGTATCGAACCATTGGGGCACAAATTTTCAGGACTTTTCCCTTTTCAAACATGTCCATGACACTTGTGTTGCCGTTAGCGGTCTTCATTCTTCACGTAAGCGGCCAAATGTTAGCCACGTAGCGTAACAAGCTAACTATCTCAATATGCACGTGAAGCCTTTCGCTGTTCAAATATACTGTCGTCCGACATCTATGGTATTACTTCAAGGCTAAAAGAAGACCCCATCTCACAGTGTAAAACGCCATTCTGCTAAACAGAGATACGCAGGTATGACTACATGGACCTCAAAACGACACTCACGGAAATGTGTTCACTCAGTGGTACAGGGGAGGAAAAAATGCGGGCGTGTGTTTGGGACTTCTGAACTGTTACGTCATGCAACAAGATGTATGTTTATGTATTTAATTTTTTTTAATTTATTAGTTATTGTATTATAACCTCCAAACATACGCTATAGCTATTTCAGAGTGTAATGTGTATTTTGTTTAAATAAATATTCATGAAAAATAAAGAAAATGTTGTTCGACGCCACGACCACACCTTTACGTCACGCAATGCGGCCTTCAGGTTCTGCGGGGGAAGTTAGCTTTTCAGCCTTCAAAAGACTAAAGCGCGAGACTGAAGAGCAATGCTGGAATAGAAGCTTGCTGATTGATAGGTGAAATTTGAAAAGATGAAGATGTTTACGCTAAAGAAATAGCAACAACAACAACAACAGTCTGTAAATATTTATGTTTTAAAAATACAGTACCACCCAAATGCTTAGTAAACCCTTTTTTCATTATGTTAGGAAAATTGAAAATAAGTGCAAATAGATTTATTGAAAAATGTGCCTGCGTGGAATTACAGTATAATAAGGCAAAAGCAGAATTTGTATCGTACTAATGAGCTTGAAAGTCAGTTCTATTGTAGGTATGCATTTATTGCACCAGCAGGGTGTTTGGCATCACTAACATGCTGAAAAATAAGGCTGTTGCCATTAAGATGCTTTCCAGAAGGTACTGCATAGTGGATGAATATATTATGGTACTTTTACATGTTCATAATTCCGTCAGTTCTGACAAGATCCCAAACACAAGTGACGGAAATGCAGTTCCTTCTTGACAGTCCTCTCTCAATTGACTCAAACAGCAGCTGGATGAACTGTAAGGGCTGATGCATCTCTCAGGTCCTGTTTCAGGTCTTTGTTGTATATATATTGCATATATACACAATATATGTATGTATATTGTCTATTTCACTGTTCATCTGCTAGTTTGATTGTGTGTGTGTGTGTGTTTTAGGACTGCCTCCTTTCCAGATTCCTGAAGAACTAATTCTCAAGAATAATTAAAAAAAAATACAACAGTCTGGTTCCTTAGATGCAAAATATATGGAAGAAGTTCTAAGCGGGAGTTCATGGTTCCTTTTCTGATTAGGTCAGATCCATTCTCTTCCATTTATCCTCATCAGGGTCGTCAATCCCATCTACCAGAGGGCGAGAGGCGAGTACTTCCTGGACTGGTCGCCAGTCTGTCTCTGGGTCACATGGTTTATGAATAATGAAAAGTGAAATTGTGGTGCAGGAGGTTTCTGCAACATTCATACTCACCTCTAATCAGGGCAGACTTGACAAAGGTGAAAGTAATTTCTGAAGAAACTCACCTTGGGCAGGATTGCTTTAGACATACCGAACTAATGCGCACAATGCTAATAAACAGAGCACAAACTTTAAACATGAAGAATTTTGATGAAAGCCAAATTATTGTACTTTGCCTCTGTGGCCACAAGAGGGCATTATAGTAACACAATTCTACAAAAAAGTCTGACTTAAAAGGGTCAATTCACCTCACATCAAAATATATTCTGATGCTGCCGATTTAAATAAACAAAAAAAACAAAAACAAAAACCCCACACACATCAGTATATCCTGATGACTTTAGTTAGATCTTCAGATTTAACAAGGCATTGTCTGGACAACAGGTTAGATACTCTAGCATTTGATCTGTGACTGATCTAGTTCAAAACCGTTTACAAATGTAAATTAGAGGTCAGTCATTCCCTTCTTCTCACTCCATATAAAATACACATCTTGTTCTTTTACCAAATCTCTTTATTTTAAATTGGCACTGAATATGTGACTGATGTGGGGGGAAAGAAGAAGCGTCAACCAATACACCAATTAAGATTTTAAAAAGAAAAAAAGAAATTACAAAAATACTCCTCAGCACACCACACTTGTGTAGAGACTCATTTAACCATCTGATAATAAAAAAAAGTCAGATCTAAAATATCAACAAGATAAATACAAACTTCAAACAGGTCACAGGGAAAGTCATAGCAGGGGAATGCAGCTTGTTACTTTGACTAGTAAGCTAGTAAAGTATACCAACATAGTATCCACTTCAGTAAACTCCACACTCGTGATTCATCTAAACTACCTGCTTGTTCAGTTTAAGCTTACACACGATTATGAATAGAGAAGTTTCCTTAATCCATCAATATTTACATCATACAATGTTAAGTGCCGCCTTTAACAGTGGCTAGAGGCAAGGCTTGCAAAGAGCTTCAGTTGTTTGCTGTGCACAAAAAAAAAAAAAAAAAAAAAAACGTGATCAGACATTTTGTACAGTGTGGATAAGTTAGTGATATATTTTTTTAGCATATATATTTTTTAAAAAAGTGTTAACTGCTCTTCTGCTCCTTGAACATCCTCAGCAGTGTTAAAAGGTGCTCCTCTCTTTAGCTACAGCCTCGTTGCTTTAAAGATAACTTTAAAGAAGTCACTCACACGCTTGACCAGCTTAATGCAACACAATTTGCTGAGAGCAAATATGCATTGTCCTCATTTTGGTCCATATTATTTCTACAGCTAATACAAACAACGCATCATTACACCTCTGGAAACCTTTCAACCAACTACAACCTGAAGCATTCAAAAGTAATACCCATGCTAGTGGAGAGCTTCATTCATTGGCAGGGATATAAACATGTCCTGACATGGTCTGAATATTTAATCTACTCAAACCATGTCTTACCTCCTTTGTTCTCTGTAACATGTTATATAAACACACTTCTTAAAATGATAGCAGGCTACACAAGTGTTAAAAAAGACAAGACAGCAGGTCAGTGGCAACTAGCCTTAAGGGAGCACCAATTTAGGGGCCGAGGGAATGACAGCATGTCCCTGGCCATCTCCCCCCGTGATTCCACTCTCACTGAGGTAACTTTCTGTTGGCCACAGCATCCAGCTCTACGCTGGAGAGGAAACGCCTGGACAGCCGGTGACAGTTGTAGCTCAGCTCTGTGGTATAGATGGTGCTGGCTTTCTTGGGGTAGATGATGGTGGTGCTCTTGAACTGCTTGGGACGATGGCGAGGCTGGAACTCCAGCTGTGTCACGTAGTGGCGCCAGGTGCTGTTGGACACAGCCATAACGGTCTGCCTGCAGTGTTCGAGGCTTTGGCCCCACGGCTCCAGGCTGACATTCTGGATGAAGTGGCGGTCTGAGTCATAGTGCACTGAGGAGGTGTATCTATGGATAAGAGAGAGAGTGCAGCAATTTTAGTCAAACAAAATACAGCAAAGCTAACTCACGAGCCAACAGTGCCACTTTTCTCTTGTACATGCTTTTTGGGCTGTCACATCAAAGTCAACACACCTCATTTCCTTTGGTGGTAATGGATCAAGTGCTATGCCTTCCCCAAAGGACAGCGGGTGTAGCTGTGGGAAAGATCCAGCAGGTAAAGCTGGAACCTGCAAAACATGAAAGGGACCCTCAGTGGATACATGGGAGCTTTGGCCCAGTTCAGAGCCACAGGCGGTTTAAACAAGACGTTTTGGTTTTTTACGCATATAAACAAATAACTTCAAAAAAAAAAAAAAAAAAAAAAAAATGTTCAGTGCTGAAGTGGCCTACTTCTTTACTTAAAAGAGGGCTGTTGCCTAGTAACTTCAATAACCACTATTTTATGTCTCAAATCAATACCTGTGCATGCAACATGCATTCAAAAGTAAAACAGTCATTTTTAAGAGCAAGAAGTCAGATTTCAGGTGCAGTTCACGACCATTTGTTTTGCTCCGACAGGAAACTGATGGGTTAGATCACAAGATGTAGTGAGAAACACTGGTGGTACGTACCAGGGAACCCCTTCCTTCGTCTTCGGACACAGAGCTCACTCCACCGGCTTTATCTGCGGACACTGGCAGCAGCCAGGCACTGGGGCTCGGACTCGGGGGTAAGCCAGAGTCCGGGCTATCAAGTCCTCTCTCAGCCCTGCAACTCATATCCAGAGGATCTCCTTCACATAAATTTGGCAAGTTCAAACTGCCAACCATTTCTAGGTAAAAGTTGCAAAATCCCAGCGAGTAAGAGGCAGGTTACGAAAGAGGATTACTTCCAGCGTGCAGTCCGCCGTATTCTTCTTCTTAATTATTCTGTCGCAGAGTCCCGCGGTGTAGCTGCTAAACTCTTCCCGGACAGCATTCACGACTGCACGCTGGAAAAGTCATCAACCAGGCGGTAAATCAGTTTCCTTCCCTCCACAACTCCAAAGCCAGAAACTCGAGCTTTCAAACGTCTTTATCTTAACATCTCAAAAACGCCGAGCACTTTATGCCACCTCCACGGTGAAGACATCCATAGAGTCATGAGCAAGTCTGTTTCTGAGAAACACTGAGCTTAGTCCCGCTACCCGCGGGTCCTCTTCAAACTTCTTCCCCCTTCAAAGGGGGCTTTCAGATCCACGAACACAGGAAAGGAAACGCCTTTCGAATCACTTCAGTGGCTGCTGATTGGTCAGAAGATAATTGGCAACAAGAGACCGGGCCAGGCATGGGAACTTTTCCAGATCCTCATTCAAATTGCAACCTGGCGAAATCAGATTGATGCGTTTTCCTGGTATTGTTCGAAACGCGCAAGTGAGAAAAAAGTAGTGTACGCCCATGTTATGAAGCATAATGAAAAACCTTGTGCTTTGCACTGTTGCCCGTGGAATACAGGGAATTCAAAGCAGCATTTTTGCACCTGAAGGGACTAATGCAAGGGTATCAAACATAAGGCGTGGAGTACAGGAATGGCCGGCAAAGACTTTTTCCAAACCCAATTTTCCAAAATGTGAAGGAGTGCATATAGATTTTGATTTTTTTTTTAAACTGTATTTTCATAGGACTAGCGTTTCATAATGATAAAGACCATCGCCCCACTGGCATTCATACTACACCAAAGTAACAAAAGTAATGGATAAAAAAAATCAGTTAACTTACAGGAAATGTCTTTTTTCTTTTTTAAATTAAGTCCACATTAAAAAAAAAAATTTCTCCAGTTTTACACGTTTATGTAGTTTTACTGGTCTGGCCGATGTAGCATAACAGAGGGCTGCATGTGGCCCATGATGTAAAAATAACGTGCACACTAAATGCAGCCATCTATTTTGCCAATGAGGACTTATGGAGGTGGGAGACACTGATGTCAAAATGCATCAGATAAGGTTTTGGTGTCTGCAAGCCAATTTTGGAATATATTTGACCTTGAGATCAAAAAACAAACGTATTTGTGCACTTTTATGGACACACATTCACTAAAAGAAAACCTTTACCTTCTATCAGTAAAGATGATTTTTAACAGAGGATTAACCTTTACAGAATATGACTGCACACTTAGGCTGTCTTTGACCTTAATTGCACAAGTGTTAAAAACTGAAGGGAATCCAAAGATCCCGTTTGCTTAAAGAAGCTACGAGTTCTGTTCGGGTCACGGTACAAACACAGCAAAAACAATCAGAACGCCTATGATCACGTCCCCTTTTAATGAATGGCACACAGATTTCAACCCCACACTGAATTAAAACAGATGAGCAAAAAAAACCCACGGTTATTCTTGAAGTATATTATTTTCAGCTTTAATTAAGATCAGGCCTCCTGGAATAGATATGTTGAGAGAAGCAGCCAGAAGCTCTCTGATTAGAGTTTAGTCAACAACTCAGCATTCTGCAAAAAAACACAAAACTGTGCAACAATGAAGTAATGTTACAAAACTCAGGCTTTAGTGTAATAAAACCACAGAAGTACATGACATGTGTAACAACATCAAACAGTAAAGGAAGTTTCCTCATAATCCACCCTCAGCTTGGGTAGGCATCAGTCAGAAAACTCAGTCAACTTTTTCCTCCTTCTCCACGACGACCGAACGCGGCACGATGATGGAGTCTTTGCGATGAATAACCGCAACAAAGTTGAAGGCCATGCCAGCCTACGCTTTTCAAGATGCGATTTCACAGCCTCTTCTTAATGAGCTTCTCTAGTTTGCGGATACGTGAGGATTCCTGCTCAGGGGTGGGGGTACTGAAGGACAGAGAGGGCCCGCCGTCTGCCCCCGAGGGCGGAGTGGGTAACCTTTGCCTGAAGAGCTCCAGCATGCTGCTCTGCTCGCTGCGCTTCAGGCCCTATGCAAACAAAATAAAAATAAGACACACACAAAAAAAAAGGACGCAGGATAACAATGACAGGTAAATGAACCTATGCAGCACAGCCTTATGGGAGATATCGTTGAAAGCTAGATGAGAAAATCCACAATGGCAGAGACTAGCTAACTGACCTTCAATTCCAGAATCTTCTGGAAGGTCTCAGGATTGCCATCAGCCAGGAGCTTGATGTAGTTATCAACAAACACCACCGGAGGTTCATGTGGGGCCATCACCACCTGCGGAAAAGTAGAGTTTAGGATTGTTGATGTCGCCTTCCCCTCCCACCACAACCACCAGCACCAATCGCCTTCCTGTGAGCCATCACACGATGACCCGAGAGATCTTTAAATGATCCCACATGGGGGCAGCTATGGGCCAAATGGGAGGAAAAGGAGGGGCTCCAGCTGATGGAGCCATGCAGTTCAAGCTGCAAACAAAGTTTAGATTATAGTTCTATATTTAGGCACTTCTCCTTCTTCACACCAATTACCTCAAGCACCAGTGGATCACCCGTAATTATTTTGGAGGTATAATGAGTCTGGGTGAAAATCATCTTTACTGAAGTTTAATGGGGCACAAATTTTCTGGATTTAATCCTCTTGGTTGCTTTTTTGTTTTTTTCCCCCCTACAACAGAGACTGGATGGAAAACGCAGATCGGTTAGCATTTCTTGAAGCTGCTACGAAGAAGGAAGACCAACACATGGCTGACAGACCACCCCAATTCCCATCTCATGCATACGCGTCCACAGAAGGGACCAGCTCACAAAATGTTTCTCCTATCCGCCACTTAACCGAGTCTAGAGTCTTTCAAGCTTTGGTTCCGTCTTCACTCGAGGTAAAATAAATGAGAAGACGAGCTGCGGAGGGAGTGAGCGAGTGGAGGAATCAGAAGCAAAAGAGGGAGCGAGTGAAGAGCAAGCATCAAAGGCTCAGGATCGTGTGGAATTCTCTGCTTTCTTACAAGCTCTACTGACTGAGTGATTTACTAAGCAACTGTCCTGGAGCCAGGCCAAGAGCAAGGCCTGTAGGGACCCTTGTAAAAAAAAAAAAAAGAAAGAGAAAAAAGAAACAAAGAAAGATGGAGATGCAGTTTAGAAGGAAAATGGGCATTAAAAGGGAGAGAGAAACAGAGTAAGCAGGGGGGAAAATTTATCACAGTGAAAAGGGTAGGGATGGGAGCTACCTTTCAAATACTCTCCAGAAAAGAAAAGAACTTCAAAAGTGGGAAAGAGACGGAGCCATGGCAGGCTGGGCTGGGTGTGGAAAACAGCCACGTCTCAGAGGCTTTGTACCGGCCAGGAGAGGCCGTCTCAGACGGACCAAAAAATTCCTATGCACTTTGAACATAACTAAGTACTGGCTCGCAAAACAGACAGCCCAAATAAAGACAGGTGACAAATTAAAGGAAAAAAACATAAGGAAAAATGACACACCCATTTCGGCAAATGCCGAAATGGGTGTGTCCATACGCCCATCCACACACAGAGAATCACAAAATGGGTTGATGAGTAAAAAAATAATGTGAACATATGCTATGACTTTGTCGTTAACAGGTTGCAAATGTGATCACGAAAGGCACTACATAATAACTCAGGCACATACACAAAAAAAAAATCGTCCTATCTGTAAAGCATGGTGGAGGGACCATTGTTGTTTAGAACGGTTTTGTTTTTGGACCTGTTGAAAAACAAATGATTATTCTGAGATAGGCAGGCTGGTGACCTAAAAAGCGGCTACAATAAACATCTCATGGAGGTTGCTCTTGATAACTGAGGTTCTCTAAGTTACCAAATTCAAGCATACCAGGGAGCAGATGGAATGATTCCTCAGTAGGTTTCATTTATTTTTGGCATATATCGTATATCATTTATTTTGTACAGACGTTATTTATTTATTGTGATTACTTCTTGGCCTTCTTTTAGCGCCAATGTGGGACAGTACCGCAATTTTGTTGTACTATTGTACAAATTATGAGTGTGCAGTGACAATAAAGAGGTAAACAAAAAAAAGCCTTATTTAAAATTTGATTAGAGTTCCAACTGAAATACTGGTAATTTTAAAAGGTTCAAACAAAAAATTATTAAAGACTCTGCAGTCACTCAATGTGGACTACCTGCCCCTACCTTTATAAATTAAAGAGCCAGAGTCTGAGACAAAATTGAGCAAAAAAGCAGAGCGAGTGCTGGATGTGTATGAATCACATCACCCGTGTCAGAAAAAGAACTCCAAGTAAATCATTATGTTGTTCCACTTGTGCTGTCTGTGAAGTGTTTGATAATCTATTAACCAAAACTCTACATCGCACATGCAGCTTGTTATGCTACTCAGGAGGCAAGCATAATCAATGTCTGCTGCTTTAAGTCACAGTAACATCTACTTGCAACAAAACACCATGGTTTTGATCTTCATTTGGTTCATAAATGTTGTTATTCTTATAATTCTAAGATCAGCTGATTTAAATACTAGCTATTTTAAACTCTTAATGTACCCCCATGGACTTCAAGTTCTCCAGGGTATAAATGAAAACTTGCAAAACAAAGCTGTTTCGGTTCAAAGAACTTAGACTGCACTTAATTAATTGACACGTACAAGGAATCTGCTTTAATCTCAGAGCTTTAAATACTTAAATTGCTCCTTTAACTCTCCCACTGAATTGCAGTTTCTCAGGAAGACGGATTTTAATTTCAAACCACAGCATCACAGAGTGTAATTTAAAACTATCGTTGAGGTTAGGCAGAGGCATTCTCGTATTGACCTCCTTTCATTGGGATTGTCTTTCAGAGGCTTCACTCTAAGCTCAAGGTGGAAGCAATTACCTACAAGGAACCTTGATGTTACACAAAGTCAATGCGTAAAATGTTGGATAGTACAAAAAGCTTCTCTTTACCGTCTAAAAATAGTTACAGTAATACATCTTCTTTACATATAGTTCATATTATCATTCAGTCTATTAAAAATACCCTCTTTTAATGTATTTACCGTGAATTTTCCTCAGCAGTTTGTTTGGTATCAAGTTTTTGGGTTTTTTGACATGTCTGCTGTATCAGATTTCTAGTCTTCGGAATGATTATTCTGTCTCCAGTTGTCACGGTAATCCATATAAATCAATCAAAGTTAGCAGCTATGTCTGTGAGAGCTTTCCACAAGCCATGCAGATCACATTCCAGCTAAAGGGGCCCACTGGCAGTCAAATTCAGGAAAAAAAATAAAAAGAAGCAGACAGTTGTGGGTTGATGTGAATGAATTAACATAATTCTATAATGTGAAAGCCTTCTTAATGTGTGGCAGATGAGTGGAAATGTACGTACGCACATTCAGGGCATTTATCAGGCAGACAAAGACAGGTTCTACAGAGGCCCCGTGGAACAGAGCGTATCCTTGCAGACAATGGGCTAAACAGACGATCGAATATGAAATGGTTAGAAGGGTTTGCAAAGACAGCAAATGTCTAAGACAAAACAAAGTTAGTGCGCCTGAGGGCCAGAATCTAAGCTAGGGTGTAAAAGCGTCATCAATCTAGACTATTTCTTATACAGTCTCACAGAAATCCACTCCCTTACTGGGAAAGCTTGGCCAACATAGCATGATCAGAGCAGGTCACACTTAATCACACATCAAGACTGTCCATCTTTCAGAGGAAAGACGGCCTCCTGAGAGCCCAAGAGGAAAATCAGGGACAGGCGGGTGTTTTCTACCCTCGTGGGACAGTTAATTAGGGCGAGATTAATCTATGGCATCCGCATACCAGTGTCCTCAGGAGCCTCATAAGGGCTGATTCCAGTGACTCCACTCCACAGCTGAAAACAACGTCCTGCATACAGCATGCCATTCTGCACGTGTGGGTGTGTATTTTTTCGCGAGTAGACACAAGGTTATAAGCATTTATTTATTTACTCACTCATACCTTTCCACTGGCTCAAAGTCAACCACATACTGAGTTAAGAGTATGAGCGTGAGTATTACGTTGGCCTGTTTAGCATTCATTAAAACAGCAGTGCATTAGATTCGTTCCTATTCTTTCATTACCTCCTGTGAGACGCTTTATTTTGTGGAAACATGCTCATAAAGTGTTAGTGTAAGTGGGGTTAAAGAGACAATTAAAGGACTGTTCTGCCCAAAATAAACTCCAAGTAGATAATCTGCTCAAGTGACTCAAGACAAACATTTAAAAGCTGGCTCGCCCGTCCAACCACAAACACTCGCAGGAGAAATGTTTGTTCAGTCTATTGTTGAGATCGGTGGAAAAGCAGTTAGCTGCAGGTCATGCCAGATTGTTCTCGGTTAAATGTTAGTGTCAGCACAAAAGCTTGTGTTTAACTTGATCTGTCAAGTTTCGACATCAAATCTGTAAAACGGCAAATAAAGGATAAAGAAAAAACCCTTTACACTGCACCTACATAAAAGGCTCTAACAGGCGAAGCCTTTAAAGGTCAGAAAATGAAGCTTCGGTTGTTAAAAAAAAAAAAAAAGGCCAGCAGGAATTTAGCCACCTAAGTTAAATATAATAAAATCTTAAGTGACCCATAAAAATTGAGTATCATTGATACTGTATTTAAGTTTAACTATATGGTATTTAAAGCTCTCATTTAAATCCATCGGTTTAAGATTGAAGCACATTCTTGGTTTATGCAAGAAGGGTAAACTGTTTAGATAATCACCAGCGGGCTAAGAAGCAAGGTTAAGTGGTTTTCCAGCATACATTTAAGGACGGTTAACTGCGATTGTTTTCATACTTGCACAAACATTCACTTGAAAGCTGCCAGGAAATACGTGCCTGAATCAAACAGCTGCACTGAAGTCAAGCTCACATTAATGCCACCCCTCCCACTCCTTACCTTAAGTATCATCTCTGCACGAGTCATGCCTTTAACCACTATCTTGGTGTAGCTGGCAGGTGCCTTGCGGAGCACCTGGGAGCCTATGGAGGGCAGATCCAACAGGACCGTCTTCAAGGAGTGAGTGTCGAGGAGAAGCTGGTGGGATAGTTTGCACAAGACTTAAACTCAGCCTTATACGATCAATCACAAGTAAATGTATCCAATCGGAGCCATAACTTTTTAGACAATTATAGTGGGGGGGGGGGGTTTCTGTTCACCACAACAGTGGATTTTAAATCAAACTATCATGATGTGACTGAAGTGTAGACTTTCAGCTTTAATTTAAGGGCTTTAAAATGGTTATGCATTAACTGTTTTAGAAATCAAAATCCAACATGCCCAGCTCATAACTGTGCCTCCACCATGTTTGATAGATGATGTGATTTGATTTAGATCAAAGCTATTTTTCTCCTTCTCCATCACTTTATTTTCCTATCAGTCTGATATCAGATCATTCAATAGAGGTTTTCTGGCAAACTCTAATCCTGAGTATAACCATTCATTTGCAACCCTATGTATTTATGTTCATACAGGAGTCTCTTGATTGTAGTCCTTGTTAATGATATGTCTACCTCTTTCACAGTTGTCTTGAGAAGGTAGGTGTATCATTTTCTCAAGAGTTTTCCAAGTCAAGAAAATGAGGATGTTATCAAGAAGGTTTTATTAACCAAGGAAAAATGTTGTGATAAACCATTTTAGTCGTTCTCAGTGGCCTTCCATGCCGTTGATAGTCATTGTCCTGGCCAGTACATTTACATAATACTTGAACGAATGTACCAGACTGCCACTCTTAAGTTTCTGATAGGTTGATTTTGTTTTTCCAGCCTAATGGTGACCGCCTTCACCTGCATCATCAACTTTTTGGACCTCACATTGAGTTTCAGAAAAGAAAAAAACCCCACTTAACTCCAGATCTTGTGTATGCTTTGTAATGAAATAACAAAGGAACAGGCCTCTCCAATTATTTTTTTATCCTCTGACTGGGGAGGATGACACATAAAAATGACTCTAAGTCCTACATAGTTAATGTAATACTTTTGTTAAACCCTTTAAAGTCATTTTAATTGTTTGGTTTTAAATCCCTTGTGGTGGTGTAAAGAGGCAAAGCTATAAAAACATTGCAAGGCCCTCATTGTATATGCATCACAACAGTAATGTATCTTAATACAGATTGCAATAAATGAAACTTACTTGTTCAGCTCCCACCATGCTGATAGGCTTACATCTAAACAAGTGGTTGATGAATTTGGGAATGAAAGAACTAAGGATAGAAAGAAATGAGAAATATATCAACAAACAGGAGCTTTCACACAGGGCTTAAAGAAAGAAGTGTAAATGTGTGTTTATGCACTGTACTTTGTGAACTTGATGCAGAATTGTGTGAAATATTTGCGTGTGGAGGCGAGATTGTCTCTGATAATTGGCACATTTTGTTTAATGTGCATTATAATGGATGTCACATAAGGACTCTGGTCACCAACATGCTCCACACTCTGCCACGGCATCTAGAGGCAGAGAAATAGAAGTTTAAGATATTTACCATCTGGTTAATACGATAAATCCTTTAAATGCACTGAAATAAAGATAACTTTACTGTTTTTCTTAATGAAGATTTTTGACAAACAGACATTCCCAAAACAACAATTTATTGGGATTTCTAAAAATACACTATACTGCCAAAAGTATTCGCTCGTCTGTCTTCACAAACATATGATCTTCAGTGACATCCCATTCTTAATCCATAGGGTTTAATATGACGTCAGCTCTTCAGGGAAGCTATTCCACAAGGCTTAGAGTGTGTTTATGGGAATTTTTGAGCCACACACTGATGTTGGACAAAAAGGCCTGGCTCTGCTCTAATTTATCCCAAAAGGGTTCTATCAGTTTGAGGTCAGGACTCTGTGCAGGCCAGTCAAGTTGTTCCCCACCAAACTCACAAATCCATGCCATTACGGACCTAGCTTTTTACACTGGTGTGTAGTTACGTTGGAAGAAGAAGGGGTCATCCCCAAACTGTTCTCACAAAGTTGGAAGCATGATATTGTCCAAAAGCATGAAGAGTTCCTTTCACCGGAACTGAGGGCCAAGCCCAACTTCTGAAAAACACCCTGCAGAAAGTCGGTAACCTCTGTGCACTATCTGCCTCAGCATCTGCTGACCCTGCTCTGTGATTTTATGTGGCCCACCACTTTCCCAGTCACTTCCACTTTGTTATAACACCACTAACAATTGACTCTGAAATATTTAGTAGCGAGGAAAATTCACAACTGGACTTACTGCACAGGTGACATCTTATCACGATCGCCTGCTGGAACTCACTGAGCTCCTGAGAGCGACCCGTTCTTTCACAAATACTTGTAGAAGCTGTCTGCATGCCTAAGTACTTGATTTTATAAGCTGTGGCCATGAAACTGATTGGAACAACTGAATTCAAAGATCTGAGTGGGTGAGTGAATACTTTTGGCAACGTAGCGTATTTACAATATGAGCTGAATGTGTGAGTGCATGATTGTGCTCAACCTTGCTCATAGCAGTTAGTGCGGGATCACAAGCAGCATCAAGATCCTGAACAAGCAGTTGGATACTATTTGAGATCACACTGTGAACACATAAAAAGGGAAATCGTCACACTCTTCACATAACAGCAGCTAGGCTTGTTTTTAAAAGAAATAAAAGCTGGTTTGCAGTCGTCACGTACGTGCTGAAGGTGTCCATCTCCCCCGTCAAATTGATTCTCTCTACCAAGACTTTATCTACCTTCTCCTTCAGCTTCTCTTCCAACTGGAACACAGACAAAAACATGAATGTGCGAATAAACAGACAAAAAAAAACAAACAAAAAAAAAAAAAAAGGTCTTTACTAAGAGAACATCAAATGTCTTTTTAAAATTGTCTGGGTGAAAGGACAGAATGGATGAAACCTGTAAGGCTTTAATCATGAGTGTTTTCCTGATCAAACGTGTCATTCTGTTAACTGTCACTATGATAGACACTATGCACGCTCCCAAAGGTATTTTTTTTGCTGATGAAGATCTAAGTTACATGATGCACCATATGTGTACATGCCTGCTGTGTTGTAGCCAGACAGTACTCCGCAGTGCTCAGAATGCTACAGATCAGGCAGAGCTCGTCTACAGTGAACTTTGCTGCTTCAGAGACTTCTTTTTCTTTCAACAGGCTGCTGATGGTAAGACCCCCGCTGTTAGTGCTGGATCTGGACAGAGATTGACAAAATGAGAGGGAGAAAATCAGCGGTAGAAAGAGATAAAACAGAAAGAGACAGAGGGGTCATGGTTAGTACGAGCAAAATACAAGAGGAGAAAAAAAATCTTTAAGGCTTTGTAACATACTTTACAACCCTATTAACAAAAAAATGTGCTCTGTAAAATGTATATCAATTGACATTATATTATATTTATTATGATATCACATCACCTCTTCTTTTAACAACACTCTATCAGCACTTGGGAACTGAGGTGACAAATAACACTTTCCCATTCTTCCTTGGTACAGAATTTCAGTGTTGTGGTATTTTATTTTTTTATGTGTGTAATTTATCAAAGGTTTTCAGTGGGTGAAAGGTCAGGCCTGCAGGCAGGTCAATTTAGCACCTGGACTCTGTTGAAATAAATGCAGAACATGGTGAGGCATCATCTCCCTGAAATCAGCGAGTATGTTGCTACAAAACGCCTAAATAGCTTGGTCAGGATTAATGTGCTGTCATGTTACATACACTAAAGCACTGAACACTATAATGGATGTTGGTTTGTGACAAGAAGAAAGATTTTTTTTTTACATTTTGATTTGTCAGACAACAAAACCGTTTTCCACTTATCCTCAGTGGATATTTCTGTTAATTTATATTTTTTCTTTGACTGGCTAAAATAATAATGATAATAATGATAATAATAATAATAATGATAATAATAATAATAATAATTATAATAGTCTACTGACAGGACACTGCAGAGCTCAGATGGAAGAAACACTGGGTGGATGAAGACTGTATCCCCATATATATGGAGGTTTGTGCAAGGAACAGAAATCAGATCCATGGCTGAGTATCGCAGGACTTGAGACTATGTGTGTGGGTGAAGCAGATCCAACAGGTACTGAGGGGGCAGGACATTAAGGGATTTATAAGTGAGAAGAAGGATTGTGTAAATGATGCGTGACGTGACCGGGAGCCAGAGGAGATTTATGGGGGTGGGGGGGCGATATGTTGTCAGAGCTTGGTGCGTGTTAGAAGCCTGGCAGTTGTATTCTGGACATACTGGAGTCTGTCCAGGGCTTTGTCAGATATCCAAAGGCATGGATGAGGGTTTCTACTACATAGTGAGTGATGGCTAAAGTTGAGAGATGTTCATTAGGTGGAAAAAAATGTTCTGGTGACAGATCTGATATGAGCATGGAATGAAACTGTTGAGTCTAGAATGACACCCAGGTTGCAAATTTCAGGGAACTGTTAGATGGTGCAACTGTCAATAATAAGGAGTACAACTCCTATCTTCCGGAGTAGGGCCTTGAGGACCAATAGCTCTGTTTTATTAATGTTGATCCTCAGTAGAAGTATGAAATTGTGGAGTCTAGAATGACACCCATACGGTTGATGAGTGATTGTGGGGGGAGCTCGGTGGAGGGTTTGCTATCAAGATAAAGTTCTGTGTCGTCAGCATAAGAATGGAAGCCAACAGCATAGCGTAGATGTAGATGGTAAAGAGAAAGGTTCCTAGCACAGAGCCTTGAGGCACACCGTGGTTAATTGGGGCAGATAGAGCAGGAGCCTCCCGTGATGACAAAATGTGTTCAGTTGAGAAGGTACTTATACAGCCGTGCTGTACCAGTTAGGCCAAGAAGGTCAAATATGAGTGAGAGAAAGACGGTGTGAGAAAGAAGGAATAAGACTGCTAAAGTGCTGTGGTGTGGAAGGGTACATAGAGCTCATGGCTGGATAGATCTTTCCAAGGTAAGAGCTGATGATGTCACTTATAAGGGGGCACAGAGCAGGTACCTTCTGCCTTGCACTTTTGTAATAAGTCCTGGTCATGGACTAAAATGTACTTTATTAAAGCACACACAAACACACCATTTGACAAAAAACTATGAATGTACAAAAAAAAAAAAAAAAAAAAAAAAAAGTAAATGAAAACGAAGACTGTGGCATATTGTTTGTGCTTGTATTGTATTGTAATTGAAATGTTTGTGGTGGGACTTCACATTGTTTACAATTTGAGACAATGGATTACTCTTTGCCATTAAGTTATGCAATATTGACCTCGGGATGTTTTTTTATTCTTCTTCATAAATCTAGCTGATGTGGATCCTCTTTTCTACTGAGCTTTAAGGAGAACTCCTTAAAAAAATAAAATAAAACACAGGTAAAAAAGCCATTATTATTTGTAACTGAGACTCAAATGTGGACCACTGGGCCAGTGAGACTTCACAGACGACCCAGTCATTAATAAATGTCAAAACAAAATATGTGCTTAAAACCACAACACAGCTCAACCTCCTTTCTAGGGCCTCTTCCAAAACCAACTCACAGCACACCACACCGGCCGGGTGTCTTTAAGTATACACACTCGCAAAGAGTCTGAGTGCATCTATGACAGTGTATGTATACAAGTCAGAACATGGTATGCATTAGTCGCCACGCTCAAGTGTGTAATTACAGTGCAAAGCATACTCTTTTGTGTGTGTGTGTACACACCAAAGCTAGTGATGAGTTCTTAAGTGGCCAGTGAGGCAGAGATGTTTTTGCTGGTAGCATTTTGGGTTTTGCCACAGCTTAACCAACTCCAGATTGCTTACAACACGCTATTCTCATTCATCAAACAGAGCGAGGACTGAGGATGTTAGTTTCAGACTGAACTGCTAAATGGTCCCAGCAACAGTATATGGGTGTGACACTCTTGTTTAGGAAATGGTAATCCCAAATAAATGTGTGTCATTGATGGAAACTGAAATATATGAGTAATTTTCAACAAAGTCTGATTTTTGTTTTTGTGTGGATTCAGCATCTTTAACAATGTCATGCTAGTTCTTTTTTCACTTATGTGTGAAGTGTTGCAGAGAACCACCTTGAGTGTCATGTTGATAATATAACTTTTACCAATTACATTTTAGACATCTCTTTTTTAATTTAGAAAACCTGAAACAGTCTTACTTAGGCAGGTTGCCAGAGAGGATCTTCCAGGCATACTCTCTGAGGAATTTCTGGAAGATGGTTGTGAGGGCTATCATCGGTTCTCCAGTGCTTAGTTGGGAGCACTGCACCATACACTTTTTGTAATAGACAAAGAGGTCAGCACAGCTGGGCAGTACTGCTCCACCCTCCTCCGTGCCAGCCTTGGGAGGGCCTTGTGCCCGGAAATCAGCCACAAACCGGTCAATCAGCTCACCCAGATTCCTGCAGAAATAGAAAAGAAAGCAAGCACCCATGCATGAATTGGGGTCTTGTGAAATTAATTAAATCAATTGATTACTAACAGGATTGTGTTTTTTCCCCATATATCGATTCATGGATGAACTAACAAGCAGACCGAGTCAGACGGATAAATAGGAGAAAATAGTTTAAGCATCAAAATAATCAGTGCTGCAGTCAACAGGTCCACAGCCAGTTGGTGTGGCCCACTCCTGCTGAATCAAGGAACTAAAGCCAAGGACAAAACAAGCAGGCCACTGTTCTCTTCTGCTATGTCCCACTGGGGACAAGCTGATCTGGCCGTTGCCTGTAAGGCCTTTGGACAGAACTAAAATGAGGCTGTAGCTGCAGAATAGGTCAATCCCATCCCCTTGGACAGACAAACACTATTTAACGCTCCAAAGAGCCAAGAACCAGGGGCTGCATGCAAGCACCACAGTTCCAGAACTGTTACAGGAGCCATCACCAACACTGGGGGAGGGGAGTGACTGACTGAAAACGTAAGGGTGGTGGTAAAAAAGTGAAAGGGGAGGTGAAAAAATAAGAAAACAGGCAGGAGGAATAAAGAGAAAGAAAATCAGACTTGGAGAAAGAGGGTTATAAATAAATAAAATATGGATCAAGAGAAACAAAACTGAAACATATATTACATAAAGGGGGCCTGAAGAAAGGCTACCAAAAAAGAAAAAAAAAAAAAACCATAAAGAGGTGGGAAAGAAAATAGGCAGATCTGCTGCGGCAGCACTTATTCAACCTCCCTCTCTCTTTCGCTCACTGTCTGTGGTTGTGGAGCTAATGGGAAACATTTATGCCACAGTGGATAGAGGAACAACGGATGGAAAGACAGAAAAGGGAGTGAAGTAGAATAGGAAGGAGGGGAAGGGGGGTCTGATTGATGAGTGGGCAATGGAAAAAGCATGCATGTGCCAGCTTTACGCACAACCTGCTCCCAATTCTGGGTTTGTGTACCCTGATCCAATTTGATCTTTCCTGCTTCTATAAGTGTGTGTTGCTCACTTGTCTTGGGATTCTATGTAGACGTATAGATGAGGTTCAAAGCATTTGGAGACAATGCCATGGAAAGGGTTGTCTGGAGCTTTGGGCTTCTTTGGCTAAAAGAATCAGAGAATAAAGGTGACAAGACATTTTAATTTAGCCTCAAGAAAGTTATTCATCAAAAGGAAGCAAGAGAGCACATTTACTTTGAAGAATGTCGATAAGGTCAATCCAGGTTAACTTACCTTAGTCAGATCTTCATCCTTTTCTGTGCCCGCCTCCTCTCCTGCCTCATCCTCCAGAAAGGGGTTAGTTGGGTCTAGTGGGCTGTCTGGCCTCTTCTGCTGTAAAATAGAATAATAGAGCATGTAATAGCTTGATTTTCACTGAAGAATTTGTGGCATATCTATTACATATTATTATATTAAATATAACAAAGCTCTTTAATATTAAATCCAGGATTTATCACCTTTTTGTCAGCACAGACCAGGCTTTCATAAATCTGCACCTCCAATAATTAAATTCCACTCAACCAAATCCCAGATTGAATAACCAAACCAGCACGGGTGTTAATTGAACTGAAGACAAGAGGGACTCTGTCTAGCCTAAACATTATCAGTCCTGAACAAGCCTGGCCTACTTGGCCATGGCAAAACTAATCACGCCCCTCATAATCCATCCATTTCTGTGTGTATCACTTCCACCTCCACATGAATGACCCGGATTAAAAGGTTTCTTTAGGCTGTGACGCACCAAAAAGCACTCAGTTTGCGTGTGAGCAATATTAGCTACAAATCAACAGTTTCATGTATATAAACAAGAAGGAGAATAAAAATTGAAGATATGTTTTGACTGACTGGGATTAATCTGTAGCCTTCCAGTTGGCTTAAACTACAACAAAGCCAACTGGAAATATTTCAACGAGTGTTAAGTTCCCAACTGGAGAGCACATGTTTTGCATCAGTTTCCCCTGTGAGAGTATTTAGACGGCTTTTCATATAACAAGAAAGGTGTGACTGAAGAGTGCTTTTAAGGTTGCAATTATGATCAAATTTCCTACATCTAAACTTTATTTGTACGTGGATATTTTTAGCCTTAAAACGTGTATTTTTAGGTGGGTATTGTTTGTCTGTGTGCTTTTCTTACTCCAGGTATGTCCGTCAAAGTGCATCCCGTGAAGCGTTTGGCCAGCAAGCCCTCAAAGTTTGTGGTCCTCTGAATGGCAAACAGAAGCAGTTTCACCTCAATCTCCTTAGCCCGTGTTCGCATCACTTTGGCTAGCTCAGCCCTTTGGGAGAAACCAAAAACACACACAAAACACGGACATAGTGTCAATTTGAGCGCGTTACCTCTAATTTCTATAATTTGACATCCCAAAATGTTTGACACTGCTGCAATTTTGGCCAGATGTTTTTCATTCCCAGTAGCAACACATGGTGCCCGCTTACTTCTACGTCTTCTCATGTAGTGTAGGGGGGGAAAAAACAGAGACTGAGAAGTGTTTCCCACTAGGTCACTGCTCATGTAGGCCACCTACGTCAACTGCGCAGAAAGTTGTATCGGATCCCGGAGTCAGGCCTGGCACACCATAACAGCGGGGTTCTTTTCATAAAGCCGAAAAGTCCTAACAAGCAATTTCTCGATTTCTGCCTGGATAATTTAATTCAAATTCTTCTCGGCTGGACAGACACACAGTGTTCACTAATCAGCATAGATTAGACCAGTTATGCACAGTGTAACTCATAACCTAATTTTTGTGTCAACACATGCCTCCAGATGGGTTTTAAATCCCAGGTTTTACTGTACGTCTATACCTGGTGATGTGGCAGAACTCCACAGCGATACGCTCCGTCATACACCACTCTTCAGGAAACATGCGTCCGTATTTTTCTTCATAGTCCAACAGTTGGCGCTTGATCCAAGCATAGCGCCGATCGATCTTGTCGAGCCAAGCAACCTGTTAAACAGGGACAGTTATTTCTTTTAGAATGAGATCTGACCTGGTTCCCCCTCTCTATTATGGAACCATACAGTAAATAAAAACCCATTTTTTCCTCCCCAGTTCTTACGTCTTGATTTTCCTGGAAGAGGACCAGATACTCGGAGAGGTGCTGCCTAATAAACTTCTTGATGATCTCTTGTTTGATGCGTGGGTCGAGTACATTTGCCACCTGACAGGCATCCCTCAGCACGTTACTGGGCCCACCTGGTCTCTATAATAATAGTTCGGGACATGAAAAATGTGTTTATTCTAAAACAGAGGTAGATAAGGAAAGTAGGCACATGAAAATGGAGAGTTTGGATGGAGATATTTACCTTCGAGCCCTGTGAGGGGAAGGCTTCTTCAAAATCTGCCAAGATCTGAGTCCCCAGCTCACTCTGTGCCGCCTTTACTCTAGAGAGGTCAAAAATGGTCACTGACCAATTAACTGTTATCTCAGTCCATTTTGCTGAAATTACAGCATTTTAATGTTAGCCTCTAAAAATACTGAACAGAGTACAGAGGCAGACATATTTCGGTTCACTAGCTACTGTGACTGAGACCTTTCATGACTAACAGCCAGTTAGCAGATCCCTTATTTAAGTTCTTGTCCAAAAGTCAAAGGGAAAAACTTTTTACAGCCGTCAGCCTTTCACATAATGACCAACTGTGTTTTTGAACTGCTACAAAAAAAATAAAAAATAAAAAACTCAACAGGGTAAAATACTTTCAAAAAATATTAAATAATAAATAAAAAGGGCAGTTTGGCTGTTCCTTGAAGATGTTTGTATCCGCCTGCAGACATCCAAGCCAGGTTAAGTACAGCATCCAACGGCACGACAGTCATTTCAAATAAATATCGAATTTGGATGTTGTCTGAACATCTACGGCTGTCCTGATTGGCTGCAGAACATAAGACTCTAATTATAAAGGGACTCCACAGCTCACAGTGATTTCTGTGGCATCTATCTTACCACAGTTGAGCAGTATGACTCAGACAGGGGAAGAAAAAAAAAAAAAAAAAACGAGGAAAAAAAAAAAAAGCATTAAGCGATAAAGTGAGAAAGGCTTATTAAAAAATAATCAAAGTTAAACTTGCTCAAAGGTGACAGCTACACTGGCTCCATTTAGTCACGGTTCAAAGTACTGTCTGAACAAAAAAGGTTAATTTCTCAGTGAATTAAATAGAGGAATGTCAAAGAGAGCCTGTCACATAGCTATAACGTGCATATTAGCCGGTTAAGTTGACATTTTTCGAACAGGATTTTATGAAAGAAAAAAAAAAAAAAAAAATTGAACCGAAATATCTGTTTTGGGTTTTTTTTAGATTTGAAGCAGTGTACATGTTTTTTCATTTAACTTCGTTAAACCGCACTGCCTGAAGAAACCTTCACATTTGTCTGAAATTATCTCCACATTCAAATTCCAGTGTTTTTTGTCACTCATGCCACCTTTGTACTTCGCATGGGATCCCTAATCCCTTCTCATATACCCATTCTTGTTCATGTTTTATCTGTGCAGCATTCTCTTGTCTGCATCTGCCATCTGTGGCTGTGCGGTTGCAAATGTGTATTCCCCAGCGGCTACAGTCTGTGTAGGCCGTGTTTCTCTAGGAGAGGTCTTGATACTTTCTATTGACTGTCCAGCATCCAGCTGTCAGCCCTGCCTTCATATCTTCCCTCTTCCCCATGTCTTTCCTCTCATCCTTCTCTCCAGCAGAGTCACTTCTTCCACGCAGCTGTTATTTGGTATGAACACTGTCTACCACACCTCAATCAAAACAGAACAGAAGGTCATCTTATTATGTTTTTTTGTTTTTAGGGATCAGCTGTTGCTTTGAACCTGAATATTAAACAGCTTAATATGTCCCACACTGATTCTGGTGTTCTTGGAAAATATTAGTAAAAATGGAAATTTGGGAAGAGCTTTGTGAAACAACAACAGCACAGCTAAGAACTGTGCCTGCACGTCTTTGTCTTTGTGTGTGTGTGTGTGTGTGTGTGTGTGTGTGTGTGTGTGTGTGTGTGTGTGTGTGTGTGTGTGTGTGTGTGCGTAAATCTCTGTGTGAGGCAACCTTCAGATATTGGCATGACTGACTCAAGACTGAACAAACATCCTCAAATGAAGAATTGCGTTAGAGGTACGAGACTGATGAGTGACACCACAAGAACGATTAATCTCAAGAACGTGGTGTGAAAAAATGCTTTTTCCACACACATACGCAAAAGGAGTACATGGAGATAAAAACAGCCTCAGAAATAGTGTGTCCCTTCTCTCTCACAATGGAAGAAATTCTGGCATAATGCAACCCTATTCAGTGAGTTTCCTTCCCGCGTTTCCCTGTATGTGTGCAATATCTGCATAAACAGGATGCAATAAGCAACATACTTCATCTACTAGTGTAACCACTTTTCAACTGTTTTTCAGCTGTAAGGAGAAATCACCCCGTGGCTACTAAAAATGAGATCTCGAGTTGTGCTTCTCAACAGATTGCACATATGAGCTTGAACTCAAACACTGAATGTGCTTAAGAGCTGCTGCAATGCAGTTGGCTGATTAGATATTTGTGTTGACAAGCAGTCGAAAAGCTATTCCTCAAAAGCGACCAGTGAGTATACAGTATAAGGTTAATCATAATTTGGTCAATTATAAAACACATTAACATATACAAAAAAATAGTGTTTTTTTTCCTTATAAATGCATGTGGTAGGAGCCACGACAAATAAGCTAAATACACAGAACTTTGTTTCAGTTTAGATAAAGTGTGACTTAAAAGGACAGGAAGCAAAGCAAGTATTATAGCTATAGGTATATGCATTAATGAGCAGCTGAACACATATACCTTATAAAGTGAACTAGTGTGTGTGTGTGTGTGTGTTCATTCGTATAAGTTACCTCTCTGATAGCTGTCTGATCTGGGGTATGCCCATATACTTGTGGAAATGTTCAAGCACGTTGACCACTCCCTGCAGCAAGTTGGCCACCTCACCATACTGCCTCTTTCTGGTCATGGCTCTGGAACATAAAATGTGTGTAAGTATAACATTTTTAAAAACTATCAAAACCTGTACTCTGTAACTGCAGGTGTAAAGTAGTTGGGCCAAATTTCTCCATAAAATGTGCATCCAAATTGGTCCAGCATAATTCTAGCAGCATGATACTCGCTGTATATCGTGCAGTTATTGCTTCTGTCTATATTAAATGAAGATGAAATGTTCTTGTTTCAGTTTCACATGCTGCAGAAGCTTAAAACATGTTTTTCTGCACCACTTATAACACTGTAGTAAACCCAGCTGTACCATGGGTGCAGATCATACACTTATAAATCACTCGTTATCATGACGGGGAACTTTCTGAGTATTTCTGTTCCTAGATTTAAGTGTACCTACTCTAAAGAGTCGACACCCCCCGCCAGCATGTGCAGGTGGTTCAGGGTGGTGATGGAAGTAGTGAGGTGGCGCTTGGCATGGTCCAACTGCTTTATGTCCCTCGTTATCTCCTTGACCTGTGCGGGAACAAGTCAGACAGGACAGGCAAATAACCCACAAGGAGAAAGGGCGGGGAAAACGACATGGAATGAAGGAGGAGGTCAATGCACACAAAAGGGAAAGGAAGAAGCACAAAAAAGGTGAGTGCGCCTTGTGATGCAATATGCCAAAAAGACACAGAGCAGGGTAAACGGCACACCCACTGCTTTGAGAAACTATTTTTGCCTCCTAAGGGAGAGTCAGCTTGCCACTCCTCCCCCTCACAATCCCATCCCATCTTCTTTGTAAACACTCATCCTACTGGCCTTCCCTGGACTCTTGTAACACAAAGACACATGGACGGCACATTACCTGGACTTTAAATAACTTGCCCCACTGTCTCTCTTGTAACAAGGAGGATACAAACGGTAGCTCCCATCTGCTAGGGTCAAATCCCCAGTGAGCTTCAGAAAGCTACCTTTGTGTGTTTGTATACATGTGTGTGTTGTTGTGTGTACCATTTGTTCAGACTTCTCAGCTTTGTCCTTGATGTCTTTGATTTTTCCAAAGAGCTGCTGGATGGCTATCTGGGCCTCCTCCAAAGCCTGCACAATATAAACAGAGCAACATGATAAGAAGACTTCTACTGCGTAAGAACCACTAAAACAATTAATCTCACACACTATTTGCATGCCAAGGTTTGACCAAGTGGAGAGAGCTTGCTGCCTGGTCAACCATTAGAGCAGAATACATAACAAGAGGGGGGGAAAACCAAAAAATGTTTGGTGCTTCTTCATGAAGTACAATGTTGTCTCCACCATCATGCTAAGAGCGAACAACAGACAGATCGCCCCCCACCACACACACACACACACAGAAAAAAAAGCAACATACAAACAACTCAAATTCATTAGCAGAGAAGATGGAAAGTCTGTTAGGAGCAGATGGTAAATTGTGATTTATTCTTTTAGCAAACTTTTAATTAAAATCTGTCACTTCAAATAAAAACATCAACTTTCTAATAAATCAAAAATCCAAAAGTAAGCTTCACTTCTAATGATGTTTTGTTGTTAGAAGCAGGTGTTGGCTGGAATATTTGTCTGTCATTTGCAGTTGTGGGTCAAACTTTCATGGAATTTGTTTTGAAATTAATTAATCTGGTCTCAACACTGGCTTTGGTCCAGGTGAAAAACGATCCCGCTAATGCCTATTCCCAGCTCTGGAATGGAGCAATGTCAAACATACTAATTGTGTGTTTAACTGACACGCTAACTAAATATCTGACATTGATAGATCCTAAGTTGACACATATGCCATAAGGCTAAGCACTGCATAAAGGCTGTCACTAAAAAGGCTAAAGACATCATTAGCAGATTTAACTGCCTATTAAGCCAGGGCAGATTAGATAATATTAGACAGTGAAAATTGTCAGATAGCTGAGGTGCCATTCTAATATTCCCCCATCATCTGACATGGCAGCTGTTCTTTGATGGTCCAGATTTTGCTCTGACATCTGACGCCAAGGTAACAGGCTTCATTTGGCCCGATGCTGTGGCGGCTCTGCAGAGGCAGCTTCGACTGTCCTCGGACTCTTTTGCACACAAGGAATGCTAACAGCCGGCGCCAGCTGTGCAAGGAATTTACCACTTTTAAAAGCACCTCTGAGAAACAAGTGGACATCGAGTTAACAAACGCACACAAAACTGTGGCTGCACCACCAACAACCACCGCATAGACATATAAATACAGCTTGCACTGACAGCAGGGGATTAATTTTCCTTCTTGTTTGGTGTCAAAGAGCTGTGATTACTGACAGCCTCCTAGAGAGGCATTCAGCAAAGTAAAGATGACACACTATGACCAGTTCAAGTAGTCACGAAACACTGATTTGGCCTTTAATCCTACAGAGGGTGTTTTAACATGAAAGTTCTTATATTAAAACGGCATCTAGCTATCCATCCAGCCTCTCATGTATCCTTTCCTTTGCTTTTTATGCAAGCGAAGTAATTAATTGGAAAAAATTAGAGGTTAAGTGATCCCTCTTTGATCTGATGTTTGGGAGAAAGAAGTGCCACTGAATCTTTAAAGAGGATCCCTGGAGCACATCTTAAACAAACCAAGTGCGCTACAAGAGGCTTAAACTTCCCAAGCTGAAATTTGTCGCTCATGCAGACTCAGCTGAGTCAATCTGGCTCGCTTCCTAGCGCTCATTTCCTGTATTTAGCCTTGAGGAAAGCTGAGAGAGACCACTGCCCAGCAGGCGCCTCCATGCCAGAGATGTTATCTGCACTCACAAAAACACGCACATCCAAACCAGTGTGTCCCTAACATGCAATAAGCTGCACATGTTCCATAGCGCACAGAGACTGCATTATGGAGAGCAGACAAGAAGCGGAGACCTTCGTTTCATTGTTTGAACGCAGTTGGGATGCATTCTACCTCTCCCTCTGGCAGACTCGGAGTAGCGTTTAAAAGTAAAGGGCATATTTAATGTTACTTTTCAGTTCTGCGCCAAACACAATAAATCTGATCAACAGCTGAAACGCTGCCTGAGCAGCTTTCGTGTACATTTCAGCGAGACAATTTAGACAGAGGAGAAAAGCTCAGGAAATCGCCACTCATGTTAAAAAAGGTTTGCTATAGCCAAATGTAACAGAAAATAATATCAAAGGCAGCATTTTTCAAACGCACTCTTGTGTATTTAAGAGTGGCCAGCTACTATGCTGCTTCTACTGTTTTTCTTCAGAACTTCATCTGCACAAAACTGTAAAACACACACAGTGAGATAGTTTCAGGACTGCAGAAGTCTAAAGATGAAAGCATGGAAACTACAATAAAAGAGCCAATTTAGAATGAACATTAAATAACAATCTAAGGCAACTCAATAGGAAGATAACCCAAAAGTGACATAAATATAATATGCGTATAACACCGTGCACAGAGACTTACTACGGTGATCCAAATAAAAAAGACACCAGAATTTCTAAAAACAAGAGTTTTCCTTTGATTACTAATATAAACAAGTTAAAATTTGCACTTATTGTGCATAACTGCTGCCAGGAAAGCATGACGTGGTCTAAGCAACCCAAGGAAAGCCTTCCTCCATCCTTTATGGGGTTTATACAATCATCAATTAAGCACGCACAACATCCAAAGATTCAACAACGACAGCCGCCACCGACAGATTATTGTTTCAGTGCACCAGCCACTCCACAGCAAATCATTATTTGAGTCTTTACCTCTACCAGCCACTTTTTCTTTGTCATTTAACCATTATTTGGATGGTGGCTGATGCCAATTTGCCATAAGCCTAAACAGCAACCAGTTAACAGGACTGTGAATGGTAGGCAGAAAAGATAACAAATATTTGATCTTCAATTCGAACCCATGCAAAACAAAATGATTTAACGTCCTTAATTTTCATTACAGAAAAATACAAAATAACCTCTTCATTAGTGCTATGGCGTTATAATCAGATGACTGTGGAGCAGGTGTGCGTGCAAAAAAACCCTCATTCCCATGACAACGAGCAGGCGAGAGGATGCAAAGACAGCTGTTTGTGGTGGGAAACTTGCAGGCTGGTAAACAAAAGCTGGTAAATTTAAAATATAGCTAGATTAGCAAAAACATCAAAATTAAACTTTATCATTAGCATGTTAAATAATAGCATCTGTAATACTAAGTCATGCATGTAAACTACATATGAGCACTGCTGTCATTTCTTTAGCTAATGGGAGCAATCATCCTAATATAACCGAGTTTGTGCTGATAAAAAAAGAAATGCATTTGGCTAATTGAGTGTCTTGTGCAACATCCGTCGTTATTGTTTTAAAAAAATAAAGGCAAGTAAAGTAAAACTATTGTTTCATTTTCTTTACAAAGATGCAGATTCTTGATCTTATGGGTCCTATTTCACAAGGTTGCCAGCTGAGGATCTGCGAGGTGTCAAACCAGAAACTCTGATGCTCTTGTCCTCTTACTAACTCTCTCTCTATTCTCGTTAGAGCCAGTTTGCACTGTTTTGGAAGGAGCGGTGCACATGTATGAAAGGTTCACTTTTTGCAGTTTCCTGCAAGGAATAAATTTCATTTTTTACACTGAGCAAACCCTGACAAGTTTCAGATTAGCCCTTTTTCTGGGCATTTGGAGACTAAACTAATTAGAGAAAAAGTTTTCTAATGATCAGTTAGTCTTTAAACGTGGCAAATAGCCGTCGGAGCACAGATGACACTGGTGGTTGCAGAAAATGGGTCTTTGAGCACCTGCAGATATTTTGCTAAAAAAAGCTAAACGGTTTATGATGATTAAAAATAATCATTTACTACATTTTTGGAAACCCACTCATTAAAATCAAAAACCTAATCTGATTGAAATGCGTTTGATCTCATGCACTTCTGGACCATTCGTGCCACAACTGCTATCTACAGATCTCTCCTGGACATTTGTGCTACAACCACTCGCACAGTGCACTCTGTAATTTCAACCTGGTCCTCAAACATGTGCAGAGAGAGAACATTAAGTTGCGTTTCGAATGACTCAAATACTGCGTCGAGGATCATCGCTGCTTATGAGAGCACAGTCTTTGGCTACAATCCAGAGACTAAACACACATTTTCAGTTTAAAGGTTAAGCCTAAAGTTAGTTAGATGTCACATCACACTCGAGTGATGAGTGTGAAAACATTTACAGGGTTGCGCACTGTGAATTTTCCTCGAAGCTTTTAAAATCCTAAAAACACAATCTTCAATTATCACCCAATTTATTCACCCATCTGTATCTCCCCCTACCTTCCAATCAGCTTCAGTAAAATGAAAGTTGGAGGACATGGCTTTGACTCACTGGATGACATCCAGCACATATTACAGAGACAGGTGCTAGGGGACCAAACTGACTTTCTAGGGACAGATTCATAAACAGCAGCTGCACTAAAGAGGTCTAAAAGTGCACAATAAGATGGTTTCTGTGGGCTCACACCTGGTATATAAAAACAAAGCCAACATTTAAACAGTTGGTGAAGCCACCAGCGCCGTGCTTTGGTTTAAACCCTTACACTATAACAAAGTCTTAAAAATAGTGACAACTCTTAAAATATATTGAGAGATAAGCACTGCATGTGCGAAACATCAGCTCTTGTAGTCACCAGACTCTGACCACTAAGGCAGTCACATATCCATACTCGGTCAGCACAGTGACAGTCTAACTCTACAGAAACTCCAAAAAAACTCAGTTGAAGTCATACCCAGACTGCCTCAACTTTCTCTCTCTTCCTAATGTGCTCACCCCATCCTTCATTGTAAATATTACTATCTTGGGTTTCAACTGGAGGAATGCACCGAACTCAGTGAACAAGTTTGGTCAATAGCAGAAATAAGAAAATTGCTGATCTTGTCGTTTTTACTCTATTGCTGTCTGCATGTTTCAGTTGCCCTCTTGAAATGCACACCCCTCCATCTTTCCATCTGCAGAAAGGATTTTCCCCCTGGAAAAGTTGGAATGGCTCTGTGGGGTTGGAAAAACAAAGTAAAATTATTGTGTGAGACTGTTTAATGTTATTGGTCTGGAGGGGATTTAAAGTGTTTCCGCTACCAAACAGTAGCTAACTGGGAAAGACGCGGCCACCGGGCCAGACTACCTGACGACAATGCACACCTAATCGCATGAACTGGTCAGAACACGCAGGGCTCACCCACCAGGTGTCACATTCACTTTAACAACTCTTTGACTTTGCAAGGACCTGGATTAAATCAGGAGGCGCCGTTCTTTTGTTTTGTTTTGTTTTTATTTTCCAGCCATGATCTCTAAAGAAAAGGCAAAGAATCCAAACCCTGGGTTTTAAAGAAATCAAAGTATTTACATAGGGGAATCTATTTCACAGACGTGTTTTCCGTAAAGAAGGGGCAGTGCGAGCTGCGGGAATGGATCTGAGTCATATTGTCCTTTTCCATGGAAGCAATATGGAGAGACGAAAGAGAAGGAGAGGGGGAGGGGCAGCGTCTTCTGGGTTTGTTACAGCCACTGGCACCCTTTTAACTTCAGGAGAAGGATGCAAGCCTGAACACCACAACTAATGAACGAACATGTTATGTATGGGCATAATTACTTTCCTTCGTCTCCCCCAGTAGGGATTACAAGTTCTTCAGTGTGTGTTTTAGCATCGATTTGTGAGAAACAGCGGTGCATAATAATACACACCTACTATACATATCAATTTGCCTCGGGGGACAATTATATCAACATTTCCAAAACAAAGAATTATTTAAGCAGGTCAGCTTACCTGTCTGCCATCTTGGCCTACATTGGTTTGGCCTCTCACAACTGTCCTGATGTTGTCATCCAGACGCCTGCCAAATGTGACACAAAAGAGCAAATTATTCACACTGAGGGCAAGATACAAACAAGCAGAAAAAATTGACTGAAATCTTAACACTAACTCACCGGATCTTCAATCGAATTTTGTTTACCACATCGTCGATATTAGCCAAGGACTGATGGAAATACAAAGACACGAAATCAGGGAAATATAGAGTGAATTTTCCCAACACATGTGAAAATCTGTGCAGTTGGACATTGACTACTGTTTTTCTAAGTTCCTCCATTTTCCTAACTATGTATCATTTCACGTGTTACATTTAACACAAAACAACACTGAGCATTAACCCATACGCAGCTGCTTTTCACAGATTTGTGAAAAAAACAAGCAGATAGCTTTGTCTCAGAAGATATAGTCAGTTCAGTAGATCTACACAGGGCTAGTGTAACTCCTAACCTAACTATTATACATATAACACAATAACATGAAAATGCCTCCACAACTATGCTCACCACTGCAGTCTTAACACAAACTATAGGGTTACAGTGACCCCTTATGGAACTAGAGTATACACATGTATGATATAGATGGTTTAGATTTAACTGGTGCAAGAGGAACAAAACAAATTAATATGAAAAAAAGGGATAATTTGCCAAATCTATCAGCCCATATTTCAACCACAGCTGCAGGAAAAGCAACAATAAATTTTAATCTTTTCTTTTTTGTATGCCCTCTATGTCTCACTGTCAGGTTTCAAGCAATCATCGGAGCCATGATTACTCACAATCATAACTGTACAGTTCTTCTCTCATGACCTTCTTCTCACATTTAATCACATTTAGCAATTTCAGCAGGACACTGACACACTTCAGTTGCATTAGGTTGTCACTTTGGGACCCTTAGTATAGACCAATACATCGGCAGGACGGATATATTGGACATGATAAAAAAAAAAAAAAAAAAAAAGAGTCCTCACCAGGTCTAAATACAAGTTAGTAAAAAAAAATTAAACCAAAATGAAGAAGGACAGTGTCACAATTTCAGTACACCCTATTCAGTAGCTTGTAAAACCAAGTGTTTTCTTAGATTGTTGTGGAAGACTTTGAGCCCACTCTTCTTTACAACCTTGTTTCAGTTCATTGAGGTTTGCAAGCACTTTTTTATCCTCAGCTCTATTAAAGTCTTGCCACAGCATTTCAGTCAAGTTGATGTCTGGACTTTCTTTTTCTGTAAGCATTGCACGGTAGGGGTGAATTTGCTCAAACGTCCGGTTCTGGGAAGCCTGGCAGCTGTCTTGAATGTGTTAATTTTTTCTTTCTTTTTGTACAATGATGGACTTGAAATTGCATAGAAAATTGTTGAATCTAATTTGCCCATAGGTGCGAATGTGAGTGTGAATGGTTTCCTGTCTCTCTGTGTTAGCCCTGCGTCAGGTGTCACATGTCCTGCCTCTCGCCCTATGGTAGCTGGGATAGGTTCCAGATGACTATACTCGCAATACTACGACAAACATTCCCGGCTGTGTGATTGGCTTGAATATTTAAAGCCTAAATGCAGGAACCTACTTCCAAATGGGTCCTGTTACTCTGCCCGCTAGTTTAAAGCTCCAGAGTAGAATGGGATCATTTATTGTTCATTCTACATTATAAGTAACACCGGGACGTTTCCCACTGTGGCAAATGAGAACATGACTCATAACTTAAAGATTATCACTTTAATTGTGTCAGTCTGTGTCTGGATAATCTCTATATATGTGTAGGTGAAAACCTGGCTGCAATCAGTTGTGTGGCACTTCAGTGTACCTGCTCGGTGGGGAAAAGTGTGTTGATGTATTCCACAGCATTGAAGTCGGCTCTATCCAGCGGGTCTTGGCTGGGGAATACCTTGCACACAAAAAACAAACAACGTTTGGTCGGAAACTCATTTCACACGGGCTCACCGACAGATACTTTGTTAAATGAGTTGTGATGTGATGCTAATTATTCATATTCATATATGATATCCTAACATTAACACCAAAATCAGATAAAAGGTAAGGCTAACGTCGTAACGTTAAAGCGACCATAGTTTAATTACTTGACATGCCTTGCAAGCCAAACACTGTTAATATTACGGTCAGCTTGGTCTTTAATAGCTAGCATTCTTAGTCCAGCTTATTACCCCACTGTAAGCCCGTAGGATGGTTAGCCTACCTGCTGAAAGCTGTCAACATATTAGCAAAGATTAACAACAACAGGTTACAGAGAAATGCTTCAGTAACGAAGTCAAGCGGTTACCTGTTCAATGGCTAGCTGCACCTCTGGGGTTAGATGCAAAATAGCCTCTAGATCTTCAGCAAATTCAAATTCTTCTTCCTCCATCATTGTCAAAACAAATCCAAAGCAAAGACCTCTTCGGGATATCACTTCCTGGTCAGGAGGCTTCTGGGATACCGGTGACGGAAGAGGAAATGCTGCATTCCAGGACCATCGGAATTTACAATTGAAGGACGACGAGCGATAGATTTCAATCACACCCGAGCCAATCGCTCTCTTTGGGCGCATATTTCACCTTCTGTACTCCCATAAAACTGATCTTTGCCATTCTGCAATTGCAGGACAATAATAATAATAATATTAATAATAATAATAATAATACAATGCCCTTTATTGTCATTGTATCAGTACGACACTGTACGGAAATAATAATAATAACAGACTTTTTATTTGATAAGTCTCTGTTGTGTATTAAAGAAAAAACAATAATAAAGCATCAAAAATCAGATTTGTCCCCATCGGGCATCAATAGGCCTTTTATGAGATATTTTGGTTGCTGTGTGCCATGCTTGGCATTGGCACAGTCCTGTTGCCAATATTTCAGAGCCTGAAAAAGGAGATTTACAAATGTTATTAAATAAATTTAAGATCTTGAGTTAAAGATAGACAGATAGACACTCATACTCATCCTTCAATTTCAGATAAGATTGACCAGCTTTTTAATAGTCAGGATTTATTTTTCTTTTTGGCATTTATTTTGATTTTTTTTTTTTTGCACAAACACATGATCCATGAAAAATTCAAATGATTACAAAGGCAATAGATTAAACCATAAGCTAAGAAAAAACATTTATGATTTACTATAAATTCTTTGGCAACAGGGTTAGAATAAGAGTGACAAAGTTAACATGACTGATTAAGGTATGGGTATACTTTTATTTATTATTTATTTATGATCATGGAAGATGGCTGCCCTTCCCTGAGCCTGGTTCTGATGGAGGGTCCTTGTTAAAAGGGATTTTTTCCTTCCCACTGTTGCCAAAGCACTTGCTCATAGAGGGCCATAGAGGGTCTTTACCTTACACTATAAAGTGCCTTGGGGTGACTGTTATTGTGATTTGGCACTACATAAAAAGACATAGATTATGATATACATGTAAAGTAAAAGTAAATACTACAGAAATGTTATTTAATAATGTTGTGCATGTTTTTAACATATGTTTGTAGTATTCTTTTATGTATGGTAACAGGGCTGCAAATCAGTATTAGTGTTTTCTTAGAAAAAAGTCAAGTACAATAAAGACTATAAAGTCTGGAAACTGAAATTAATTTGTCTTCTTTTGATAGTACAGATGACAGTGTTAATCAATCTAGTTTGAAAAAAGTTAAAGAATAGAAAATATGGGGCTTGATTGTGCGCCTTTGTTAGGCCACGTATTGTTTTGTCACTTCCTTTTGCAAGCTAAATAGGTTTTGGTTACAAGGTTGCACATGTGCTGTGGGGCAACTTGCAGTACAACATTACTATTTTAAAAAAATATATTGATGTTAAAAAAATATGTAACAATTATAGGAGACATGACAGGTGTAATTAACACAACAAATGTCTGTTTTAGTGTTTATCTGCATGGATTATTTTTGAAATTATGGATAGGACAAAATTGTAGTGGCCCATCCAACAAATGACTTAATGCGCCTAATGAAAGTCCACGATGAACCGCCAAAACAATTCAATCACTGGTAGGTTATATAATCTCATATCTCAAGTTACACCAGTGTTGTAATACCTTGATATGAAACACGATGCTGGTGAATTAAATTAATCATGAAATATTTGTAGATATTCGGAACATTGTTATTTGGCAGATTACAAGAAGATCCTAGATTTTGTGCACGACAACAGGAACTCATGAGAAGCATCATAAGGTCCCATCTTTTCTCCTGACTGCATGAGAGGTCATGTGTAGTTTCAAAACTATTAAAAGTAAATATAATAATCAATTAAATACAGTGCGCTTGGAAAATATGCACTTTCTATTTACCCCCACTCCTTAAAGCCTTGTGTGAGATGAAGTGATGAAAATCCCTTCCCAGACTATTCTAATTAAATTTTACACAGCCTTACAAGCTCTTCCCACACCGAGTGTTTGCCTTCAACAAGTCTTTAAATCTCCTCATAGCTCTGCTCTAATTTTAATATATCACCATCTGCTCCGACCTGTAAATGATTCCTCGGACAAGGTGCCTGCTCCTTATTGTAAGCACAATTTTATAAGCTTACCAAAATTACCTGCCACACACACACACACACATATATATATATATATATATATATATATATATATATATATATATATATATATATAGAGATATATAAAAACGGACCCGCTCCACTAGGTTAACATATTGATCCTTATAGCACACCTTGAAATTAAAGGAGCAGCAGTGCCTCCTGCTGTCATGAGAAGCAACACACAAACACATGTGCACATGCAGACATGCCTCATAAGCTCCACTTTCTGAGCATGTATCTGCATTTCATAGCAAATGTTATGAATGCCACAGTTAAATCCCTAACATGAAAATGAAAAAGAAAGCAACATAAAATCCAGAAATGTTGCTGTGTTCTTGGGCTCTGAGTTCATTCAAGATCGACTGAAAAGAATAGGAAAATTATACTGCGCTGCTTTTTTTTTGGAAATCCTGGAGCTGCATTTTGCTTCCAGAACCACAGGATTTTGTCTCCTCAGTTTACAAACGCTTATAGAGTGTTGTTAGCAGAACAGATGATGCAAGACAGTGGTAAACACATCCCTGCTCAGACTCTTGGAATTAAATTCAAAATGAGTATATATTTTTCAAAGGACAGTACAAAGATAGCACATCAAATGCTAATGCTATTTCATTCTGTTTATTAACTTTGCACACAGCATCACAAATTTCTTGGAAACAGAATTGTACATTTTTATCCTGTTTGGTTTTTGAAATGTAATCTCCCCAGTGTCGAGGCTGGGCTTCTTATAAAAGGATCGGAACAGTTTTAGGATGATTTCTATGGTCAAAACATCTGAAAGTAAAGTTTGGTTATACGTTACTTGATCATTTATACTTTTTTATGTGACGCTTTTAAAAAAAAATAAAATATGCATATACAGTTTGGTCCTTAATTTGTTTGTAGTCTTGCTTCCACCACACAGGATTTTAAATAAAACAATCAAGATGTGAGAGGACTGTTTAGGGATTAAATATAAGGATTTTTAAAAAATATTTGTATAAATGTCCTTTGCAAGTCAATGACTGCCTGAAGTCAAGAAACCGTGAACATCAACAAATACTGTGTTGAGATGATGTGTTAGGACTGTACAGCAGTCTCCTTCAGTTGCTGCTTGTTTGTGGGTCTCTCTGCATTCAGTTTGTCTTCAATAACTTTGGTTAAAATCAGGTGACTGCCTTTTTAAAATTTCTTTGGTTTGAGAAATTCTTGTTTTTTTTCAGTATGCTTTGGATCTTTATCCATTTGCACTGTGAAGCACTGTCCTATCAGATCTGCAGCATTTGGCTGAATCTGAGCAGAGAGTATTGCCCTGTACGCTTCACAATCCATCCTGCTCCTTCTATCAGCAGGCACATCATCAGTAAACACTTGTGACCCCGGTTCTGCCGGAGGCCATACCTGCCCATGTGATGTTTTACCTCCACCACATCTGACAGATAATGTGACATGCTTCAGATCATGAGCTGTTTCTCTCCTTCTCCATACTTTTCTCTTCCCATTATTCTGGTACAAGTTCATCTTGACATCTGTCCAAATAATTTTTTTTCTCTCAAAACTGCACCGGCTCTTTGAGATGTCTGATCTGGCCTTCTTGTTCTTTGAGTGCAACCTGCTCAACACTTGGAATCAATTCCACATATTGTGTCTCCTTCATTTTTAATAGATCAAGCCTCATCTGGCTGTGAAAATGTTTGTCAGTTAATTGTGCAATTACTTTTGAGCCTCTGAAAATGAGGGAAACGTGTATAAAAATGGCTGTAATAAACAGTTAATGCAGTCAGTTTCTTACAGAGATGAAACTGGAAAAAAGTGGAAAATGCATGGACCTCAATGTATTTTTTTCTTCTTTGCTTCTTAAATAAAATGAAATGAAACTATTTGACGAATTTAGATGACAAATGTCTTTGGTGAAAATGCTGAGAACTGAAGCATTTGATAAGGCAGCCCGTGCTTTTTTGTTCAGGGCCACAGGCCGACAAGATTATCAGAGTAAAAAAAATATAAAGTAGAACAAAATTAAACCACGGCAGTCTGAGTGGTTGAGTAAACGTCCTTAGTTACTTTCTGTCACCACTTTAAACACATTCAGTGTGAGATTGGAAAAAGCTGGGTAGACAGAATGAATAGATAACCACAATCATGATGGCACTTAATTAGCTAGACGGTTTTTGATAGCCCGTGGAGAGCCATTAACTCCTAATGCCTGGGCTGAATATGCTGGACTCTTGTCACTAACAGCTATTTTTTTCCCCTGCCAGGCCTTAGCTGGGAAGCATTCGAGTGAAAGAGGATTCAGGTCAAGCAAAAACAAGTGGTCTAGCAAGGCAAAGCATTCCCGAGTCTCTGGAGAAGCAGAGAAGGCAGATGAGATTAGTTCGTGTCAGGATAAAGTCATCACAAGGTCTTGGACTTATTTGTGGAGATGGACATGACGTCTTTCAGGTTCAAGCAGAGGTCAAGGTTTATAGCATTTATGAAAATCGTCGATTCAAACTTGTTAAAAATAAACAAGTTAAAGACAGGGTAGGGAACATGTTTTTGGCAACGCTAGAAAAAAAAAACCCATTCGAACTTTTCATCATATTATGGTTCAGGGGATCAGAAGGGTAAGAGCTGATCCAAGGTGCATGGTTACAGCCAATCGCAGGTTTTTTTTAAGACTAGATCAGACAGGTTAGTAATAATAAAGTAGCGTAAAGAGCAACAAAAGTCCATATAAGAAGAAGGGAAATCAAGCAGTTGGTTATGATGAAGATTTTCACTTGGCAGAGCTGTCTTTAAATCCTGTTGGAATCTTTAATCACAGCATTAACAAAAAGTGCGGAATATAAACAAGGTTAGTAATAAGGGGCAAGCATGTGTGCCCAGAAACCAATAAATTTGTATGGGACAAAGAAGCAAACATCAAAAAAGCTGAGAGGTAGAGTGAAATTTTTATACCTAACTTAAAAATAAAAACACAATACATTGTTCATGTTGCTGGACTGTGGTCCAAATATAGTATATTTTCTCTCTTGTTATAGAATAAAGATGAAAAGAAGCTTAAGTTTATTTTTATGCTCTCATGCCTTTGTATACTTCCATATTCTCTTTAAGTTCACTCTTATTTCAACTCCTTATAGGTTTTGAGTTTTCGTTTGGATGATTGGCATATCTGTTTTGAATTCTTATCCATTTATAACACATATACTGTGTGACTTCACACCATGTTGGTGCACTGTGAGAAACTGAGAAATAACGGAAGCAAAAAACGCAAAACCTTTTTCTTTGTAGTTCCAATTGTATTCAACAAAATCTGCAACGCTTGTGAATTTTTGGTGACTTTAGACAGGGGCCTGAGAACAGAGGTGACCAGCATCAGTTTCTTATTTATTCCAACATCTCTGCACCATCACATCATCATGTGTTGTTATTGTCTTTGTCATGGTGCTATTTAGTCTGTTATTTATTCTGTTATGTAAACACGTCCAGAGTTCAATTCTGGTCAATAAAGCTGATTCTGATGTGTCAGTCCTAAGTAAGCTGTGTTGTGCTTCTTTCTTCCAAAACAAGCTACTTCAGCCATTATTTGCTTCTGGAACTGGACTAAAGCCTTACAAAGTGGATACAATAGGCAGGGATTGGAGTGTGGTCCAGGGATTTAACTCTTGGAAGAAAAGGAAAGAACTGTCAGTGATTCTAGCAGAACTAAAGTTACTTCAAAACCCAATCCAAGACATTTTGCACTGCTGGTTCTACATTGAATTCTGCACTGAATCAACATTATTGATATATTAAAGCATTGTATAATTAAGATAAAAATCTGAATTACAAGGCCAACAACCTGTCTAATTATAGATAACACCAGTATTTGACTATTTGACAACGGGCAAGTCTTTGGGATTTGCAAGAGGAAACGGCTAGTCCCAAATCATTTTATCCTATGACCTTTGACAACCACCTTATAATCAGTTCATCCCTGAGATCAAGTGAGCATTTGTGCCTGATAAAATCTAATTTCACCCTAGTGTGCCTGAGGTACATACACATTTTTCTAAACGCAGTATGTGTGGTCAGTGTGCCCCTAACATTTGACATTTGCCACTAAAATCTGTATAATTTCTGGCCTCAAAAAAATTGAAGAAATTCCTAAAATGCAGTTTTAATGTATTTTTTTATTTTCAAAGGGCAAAACTAGAGCTGACCAATGTAGGATTTTTGATACAGACAGTTGGTAATTTAAAAATCTGATGTTTCGTTATGTTGGTCAATGCTTCTTTCTTTTTGCCTCACAAAAGATAAACAGATTTCCCTCACATGTTTATGTGTCGTTATTTATTTATTTGTATACACTCTACATGACTCTAGTTGTTGTGTTTGTGTCGTTCCAAATGTGTGTTGTCAACAGGAAAGTTGCAGACTGCCCTCTGGTACACAAACTATGCAACATCAGCACTGAAAATGTGGTTAAAGCCTATGTCCAGGTCTCTCCTCTACATTTTAACTTTTCATTCATTTCTTGTTTTAAATTATGATTCCGATAGAAATGGCTAATACTGGCTGGTGTTATAGGTTTGCCAATAAATCAGTCAGTCTCTGTGCAGTGTGTCCTTAACAAATCTTAAAGAAATTGACCAAACAGAGGACAACAGAAGAAACAGTAAGTCTAAAAAACCAATGACAGTAGATGGACAGCATCTGGAAGTTATGAACCTTAGAAAGAGGGGAAAAAAATCTGCATCAATCTCTAAAAACAGAGCCACACACTGAACAACTGAACTAAAATTGAAGAATAAAGTAGACATAGGGCTTGAATATAATGCTCATTCATTCACATGAAAAGGTCCCATGTGAAGTATCATTAAATGCAAAACTGCTTGATTCTTAGATGTGTGTGTGACTTGCTATATCACCATAACACGAAGCACATTCTGACATTTTGAATTGGTCAAACCACTCAAGCTTTCTGTGCTTCACTGTCACCAGGTCAAACTTGACACATACAATAAAAGTTGTACTTAACTATGAAACATGTGGTTTAACTCTGGCATGACTCTCACTTTGCTTCTTCTTCAAGACATCAAACACTATGTGTCAGAGTTCCTTTATTTTCTAAAAAAAAGCAACAAAACACAACAAAACAAAACAAAAAAACTGTTATCTTCTTGGCCTGTATAATCACTTGCTTTTATGAAAAACCTCATGAGGTATCAGCACCATGCCATTTGCACAAACCTGATAAAGAGTCATGCACAGTGGACACTCTGCAATTGTATTCATAGACCTGCTGATGACAGTCAAACAAGAAAATTTCCACATATTAGCATCTAAACAGTTTGTCTGGCCAAGATCGTCATCATGCATAAATAATAACGGATGAGAGACAAGAAAAAAAAAACAAAAAAAAACATCAAACACCAAACAATCCACACCCAGTACTGTTGTCGACGAAGAGCTGCTGCAGAGGAGGAAAAACTCAAAAGGCAGACATCCAAGGCTGGCAGCGCTACATACTTGGCAATCCAGTCAGTCTTCAAGCAGCAGCCAGACAGCTTTCTGATCAAGCTTGAAAACTGATCAACTGAACATGCAGATCTTGCCATATGAGCACTTTTCTTTCCCTCTTGGTCTCTACCACTTATCTGAGTATAATTTTAAAGCAAATAGTATCAAACGTCGGTATGTCCGAGGTGCTGTGTCCCCGCTAACGTGAAATAAAATTTGACAAATGATAAAGGAGGCAATAAAAATTCTATTTGATAACAGCAATTATATGTATCTTGCTTAAGGCTAAGGTTAAAATTACTTCATTGTCTCCCATAGGTGAAAATAACTCTGTCTTTAAATGACATCTTCAAATCTCATTGCACGGTACTCGCCTGCTCTGTGTGACACTAAGCATAATAGAAGCATGTGGTTCCAGCCTCCCCTCTAGCAGTTTAAAAATAACATTCAGATGTAAATGTCAAGGTTAAATTTGATATGAAGATGTAGCAAGCACTGCAATAATTGTTTTCCCCCTCCTTATTTTAACTTTCATGACAGATGTAGAAGTTCACTCAGTTGAATCTGATGAAATATAACGAATATAATGTAATGAATTTAGCCACGTGGATTTATTTAGTGTTTGTAATTGTCGCAGTGGAAGGTAAATTCAAAATGATTGCATTCATTTACTTGTACTATGACTATGGGGTGCAGGGGATTTAGTTTCCATGATACAAATGATTTAATTACTCACATAAACTAAACTGCATGTTTTATTGATGAACCTTTGCTGACAGAGTTAAATTAGGTTGTTCAAAATGCAACGCTTTCTAAGCAAAAGACATCGTCCTGAGATTTTGAATCCAGTTAGCACCGTGCCTAGAAAGGCTTGGGAAGAGGTTAGCATGCTAATTTTGAATGCTATACCATAAGATGGGTGAACACAGAAATTGAATTTGTGCTATAGTGCTCAAGTCCAGCACTCATTTCCTTTTTAAATTTAAACACCTGATATTGCTTTTCAACAAAGTACCATTGATTTGCTACATTGCACATTACTAAACTGCATTTCTCCTGCATGCAACTGCATGAAAAATATGTTGTGCATAAATTGTTTTTTGGATGTAAAGTTTAATTCTGCGTGCAAGCTGATGGCTAAGCATTATTATGCATATTAGGCCTATCTTTTACCTGTGCGCGTGTGTGCGTATCTGTGACAGATGGTCCATTTAATGGTCCATTTAATAAACTTGCTATGATGGTCGCCTTCGGGGTTGGCATGCCCAAGATGTGGGGAGTGACCTTGTTTATTATGACCTGCTACAACTGGGACTGTGTACTGTGTGTGTGTGTGTGTGTGTGTGTGTGTGTGTGTGTGTGTGTGTGCGCAACATCAACAATCAAAGTTCTATGCCACTTCTCTTTTCTCAAAGGGCTTTCAAGCAGACACCCTCTTGGATACTTTTGCAAAAGAGTACACAACAAGAAGAAACATCCTAAAATAGCATTCCGACTCACAACAGCTCATGTGTCCCTGTTATGACATTTCATCAAAATGTTCCAGAAACAATGATAAACATTAAAAAGCATAAAAAAACTACATTCTACTACATTTTTTGTGTGAATTTCACTCATTGCCTTTAATGAAAAAGAGTGAAACTGATGTGGTCAGTACAGTAAAAATCCAACTTTGCAGTTTACCCAGTTAACATTATATTGTGGAAGTATTGTAAGGATTACACGAGAAATCCCAATATTTTACTCCAACTTTAATCTCGGTGTCACACAACTGAACACTCAAGGCACCAAAAAGCTAACCCTCTCACTTCCCCTCACACTGGGTGTGAGTGGAGCCACCTGGTGGTCCACCACAAATCTCCTTTTATACATTTATAAAAAATTATCTTATAAAAAAAACAAGATACTTTTGAGCAAGGATGTATAGCTCGTTTTACATAGCAGGACACATGTAGCCCAGTTTGATCTGAAGTGTGCCCAACTAGTAAAACTACATGATAAATTGGTAAAAATACAGAAAAAGGTCCATTGCCTACAATGTCCTGTAATTATAAAATGTAAAGTTTTCATCATTTTTTTCTTACTATGGTTTCACTATAATAATTGTTTATCTGTTATTTAATTACTTTGATGCAGTATGAATGGCAGTCAATCAATAGGAAAAGCTGTAAAACTTTTCAAAAAATGCAAAAACAACCAGCAACTATTCAGAGCTTCATTAAACTGGGAAACAGCCTAAACAAAACAAAACAAAAGTGTGAATTTAATAATGTTGCATCAAAATTTACATGAGGGACAAGCCAGGAAACAAATTGCGCAGTGATCTAAATCACCGGGGAAGACATGCCACTCAGAATATGCTGTTTAAATTGTGAGAGACGGTCCTTCCACAGTCTGGTGAAGCAGTTGAGCAGGACTGAAATCCATTTCCTTTAATAACGCATGGTGCAAAATGAGACAGAGCACCAGAATTAAGAAGGAAACGTAGGCTATATCACATTCAGGATAGCGAATGCTCCTTCTGCACATGAGAAAAAACAATTTCTATTTGATTAAAATAAATCCTTTTAGGATTTTGCTTCTCTTCAATCTCTCTCCAGCCGTCTGTTTTTGATAGCAAATTTGCATTTCTCTCTTTTGTGTTTAATTTCCCCTCATTTTGACTGTCCTCCACCCTAATTGCCTTTTCTCTGCTATATATTATTGAGCTCAAAAGTGCTATGACAAACCAGAGAATTAGAGTGTGTGGGAGGGTTTGGGTGCATCCATTCAGGTGTGGGTGAAAATGACCGTGAAGGGGTACGTGTATGATTGAATATGGCTTGTGTGTTCCCAGGAGCATGTGCATGCATGTGTGTGTGTCTGTGCACCTTTTTGTGCCAGGATGTGTAGGACTAATCAGAGCATGGAGGATCCTGTAGTGGCAATAATAGTAGCAGAACACAGGACGGTACAGTAATGTCTTTTTCTATCTCAATCCCTCTCTTTCTTCCTCTTTAAATCTTGATTTCAATGTCTGTCAGAGAAATCAACAGGGTAATTACATGCATGATTATGTTGCTCTCTTTCATGCTGTCTTTCTGGTTTTCTTTCAACTTTTTCTAAAATATTCCTGCTTTCCCCTGCTTTGCTCTCCGGGGATATTTTTGAGTAAAAAGTGAGGCTTTGTGCCAGTGTTCTTTTCATGGCGTCAAGGCGGATAATGTAAAAAATAAGGAGATGATATGGAAGAGATTCTGAGACAATACACCATATGTGAGGCAATAAAAAAAGGAAACTAAAAAAGTAATCAAGGAAGGAGATTAAGACAATACAGGGAAATACTGGAGCTCATTTTCCTTTTTTGATGTAATTTGTACATCGTGCTTGAGTATATCTACAGTCTTTTCAAAAATCAAACCATGCACAATGAAATCATGAGATGGATTCTTCAGTTAGTGCCCGGATTACTTGCTTTGAGAGGCATTTTTACTATTCAAACATAATTTAGACTTTTGTCATGCTTCATAAACAATTACTTCTTATTTTAAGAGTCCTCAGGAATCACTTTAACATCCCACTCAATGTGCTCCCTTCAGGGGCATTGTGATACTTTACAATGTAGAATAATGCCTCTTTAAGCATCTACAAAGGTTTGTTTGAAATATTAGAGCTTTCTCTTCTGTTCCCTTCTCTTCTGTTCCCTTCTCTTCGCTGGTATAATCACTACCTGTTTAGACTATGATTGCCCCTAAATATTGATGAGTACATTACAGCTGTGTAATTAGTTCACTGAACTCATCTATTTTCGTTGCCAGATAAATCTGCCCTCAAGCTGTTGCACTGGAACACCAGCACATGGAAATGCAGGAAAAACACCCAACTGGGCAGGATTTCTGGGATCTTGGAAGCAAAAAAAAAAAAAAAATTACTACTGAAATTAATACCAAATGAGATAAAGTAGTGAGTTTTAAATTTTAAGGAACTGTTCAATTTCTAGCCTTGGCTACTTCTGCTATTACTTGATTTTCTAATTAAAATGATAAAAATAATAATTAATACCTGAGAGTTTACTGTTTTTCACATGTCATCTACATTAAAGAAGCATCTGCTTAACTAAAGCATTTTATTCTGTCAGCACCTGACATTCTTTATACGTAGTTATCAATAATTAGTTATATAACTGCAACATGTTTTATACAGCAGAGCCACAAAATCATAAAATGACTACATGCAATTACTAAAGAAATTAAGAAAACATCTGCTGTAATCACACGAGACTTCACTGGGTTTAAATCTCGTCTCATTTGATTTTTAGTTTCACTTTCATTTGCCGTTCATTGGACATGAAACTGACCTGTTTAGGCTCAAATAAAACGTTTATTGTTCAGGTTAAAATAGAATCTTAACAACCTTATACTTACATCTTAAACACTTTGAATTCAGGTCTTTTAGTCTCATTAACAGAGTTGTATAAAATCAAACACCTAGCTATGCAGTGTGCTGTAATAGGATATCATTGCAATAAGTCAGTCTGGTAAATTTTTTCCCTCGAAGTGTCAGAGAGCGTAAAGTTAGAGAGTTACGGGGTTGCAGAGTGTTAATCAGCATAGTTCGTAAAAGCCATCAACACTTTGCTGATTCAGTCATTTCCGGCTCTCTTCTGGTATGAACATCAGCACAAAATCTGTGCGCTGGGAGCTTCATGGTGTTGGTTTACACGGCTGCAGCTTCTACAGGCAGAGTGTGTAGGTGGCCCAGCACTTTCATACATGTGGTGACCCATATGGAAAAGAAATAGTAAAAACTTATAAAAGACTTGCATAAGATGTGGCCTACTTCATATAGTGAATCATATAAGGTTTATATGATTTACTCATGAAAGTGGCCACTTTCTCATTACTTTCATATGTTGTTTTAGTAAGTCTAAAACATACAAGTTTCATTTATATAATTTTCCAAGGGATCTTATATCTGTTTTCACTCTTGTATGCTTTTCATACAAGTTTCACACAAGACAGATACAAACTTTATAAGATTTATATATATCTTTTCCATATGGGGATTGCCTGCTCATTAACATTTTATTTTTTTGCATTAAGTGAAGAATTGTGCACCATCTATAGATGAATTATTTTAATAACACTTACACTGATCACATGTATAGACAGCCAGGATATCGTTTAAAGCTGTTTTGCGTGTTGGTTTTGTTGCCAGACAATACAAGAGACAAACCTTCATAGCAACAGTTGATAAGTAACAGTTTTTTGTTTTGTTTTTTTAAATGAAAGGACATTTAATGGTCACTACCTCAACTCCTGGCCACCAGGCTGCAAGAAAGCATTCTTGATTAATGATATATACTGAGTCTTTATAACCAGAAGAATTGCTTTTCATTTGATGCTCTGTTTAGTCTCCGTTATCCTGCATATCAACTGATATTTTGTGGTGTTCCATTTAAATCCTCAGCACTTTCTTTTTTTTAAAAATTTTAGAGCCTGACCTTCGTGAACAAAGCCCCATCAGTGATGTGCCTTGATCGCGTGAATTTAATTTTCTCTTGACCCACTTGCAAGCCCAAACATGCACTCATCATGTTTACTTGCAAGTACTGACTTCATCTCTTTCAGTGCAACCATCGATTTGTGAGTCATCACCACTTTATTAGCCTTTTCCTCTTTCTGACCACATCTTTCCCCCCCACAGCTCTCTATCTCAGTTGCACAGAGCAAAATACCTTCAACATTACGTAAAGCAAAGAAGAAAGAAATTGTTTTGTTGTCGTGCTCTCTTGTTGCAGCATTTAGGGCATGTATTTCCTGTTAGTTGGTGTTAATCTTGCCTTCATAAAACATGTTAATGCCAGTGTTAATCAGAGCTTCCACTGAATTTGTTTGTGTGAACAACAGGCTGCTAAATGTCAACTGTTACTGGATTATCTGCAGGCTGGAACCCCGTGATAATGATATATGGAGTATGCGTCTCTGTGTGGGTGCTTTGGAAACTGCGCATGCGTGTGTGTGGTTGCAAATGTGCATGCAGTGATTAACACAGGCCATTTCTAGTTTCTTGGCACCCTGAATGAATCCCTTTTGAGTATAAATCCTTTATTCTGCCACTTTTATTAATCGGAGAAAGACAGGGAGAAATAGCAACAGAGGAAGAAAGACTGTGCAAAAGGGGGAAAAAGATATCAAGGCAGGAAAAAACCCCCACTAAAAAAAGACAGAAAACAAGTCTGAGAGATGCACAAAGACGCAGAGAGGAAGAGTTTTAGAGGGGTGTATAATCCCTATGGTGTTTTGTTGTCGCTTCTGTCTGCAGGGTAGCAGAATTCTAACTAGGCTTGAACTATCCCAGCTCACACAGCAGCCACTGCAACCGTGTCTCCTGCTGTACTGTTCAAATAACACCATTTACAGTACAGTACAAATACAAGCATGAAGCGAGTAAGTGATGGCAGGTGAGTAGCTTTTTTCAGTAGCCAGAGGAGAAAGCAGGTTTGTGTTTAGCTAGTGAAAGGACAGAGAATTTGAGGTTGAATTTAATGGAAGGTTCTTACTATTTATTTTTGGGCTTTTTGCCTTTTTTTGATAGTTGTGCAGTGTAGAGCAGACAGGGAGAGAGCACAGGGGAGGGCATGCAGCAAAGGGCTACAGTTCAGACTCAAACCCAGGCAGCTGCATTTCAGCCACATGCACATGAGCACCTGCTCAACTAGTGAGCTAAACTGACACCCTCATAGGAGGTTTATGAGCTTGTCTGTGATTGGCAGGTGGCAAAAGGGGTGAGCAACAGACGTTTCCAGTAAGCGAAGCAGCGGAAAGTGGGCAGACAGGTAAGTGCAGGTAAGCGGAAAATCCGTTAAATCCTTTTTGCAGGTTTGTCCAGCTCTGAAGTGTTGGGAAAGTTATCCTTAGTTAGGATAACAAGCACCTTTCAGCTTGCGTGGGATATTTGAGCCAATGAGTGGTTGCACTGGAAGGCAGAGAGAAAACAAAAGTCGGTAACACCTGTTACACAGCAGCATCAAAACTAGCATCAGACAGCCTGATTGCAGCACACAAGCAAAGACAATCTGGCATGGAATGGAAATGCAAGCTGGTCCATATATACTGCAAATAAATGACTGATGGAGAACAGGTGTGCCAGCTAGCGAATGAGAAACAAACAGGCTCCGCCCATGGGGAGAGATGGCAGCAAACCAACTTTGATAGCTGCTATTCTGTTATTATGAGAGTGTATGGATTAACAATGGTCTAGATATGCATACTGTAGCATACTGTAGCTCCACTGTTACACCACCACCCACCAAGCTTCAAAGATGGAGGCTAATCTGAGGTGCTTACGCCTTGCTGGGAGAATCTTTGCTCCACCATTGTAAGCATAAATCATTCAGCTTATAAGCTAAATGTTTGTGTTTTAATTTGCCAACAGGATGTGTCTGCATGGAGTAATTGTCACTTGTCTTTTACACATGCGAGGTAACAATGTTATGTACAAGCAGCTTACTTAACTGAACTGCCGAGTGTCTCACTGGTCTAGCATGCAGAGATTTATTGTTTTAATAACTGACAACCAAAAGTGGCTGAAAGGGACCTTTGTCCTTCTGGAATTAGTTTGACTCTTTGACCTTATTTAACTAAAACAAAAACAGACAGGTGCTTTTGATAAACACATGCTTTTAAGCTCACAGGTGAGAACCTGGTCGGTTTATAGGTAGGAAGGATTTGCAGTCCATTTACTTAATTACATTAAATCTCCACAGAGCAAATTACGTGGCTGATCACACAGTCTACACCACAGAGGTTTTCTCCCTTCTCCCCATATTAATCACAAGTGCTTTTCTCCCAAAAAGTCTCAGCGTTATAATTCATTATATTGTCACCTTTGAATTGATGTGTTAGAAAAACTTAAATGGGACTGGCTTGGTGAAATTGCACGAAAAAAAGAATGTCTATGTTAATCACAAAATATTCCACTTATTAGGGAAACTCCCCTCCTGGCAACTCTAACCTAACCTGATAATAATTGTTTCTATCAATATCACATTAGCATTATCACTAGGGCCCAACTAAATGGTATAATTGGAACTTCTCTACCTCACTTTTGAGATTTGAATCTTGTTGGAGATAAAAGGTAATGAACTTTTTTGTTTATCATTTTTCTCATAAAACTTCCATGTCTCCCTGACACACACATGCATACACACACTTTAAAAAGTTTGTAGATAAAATCACATCATCTCTAATCTAGAGATGAGCAACCTGTGAGTGAAAGAAGGCAATGCAGACCTATTTGAGAGCCTCAAATCATTCATTTAGATCAGCAAACTGCAGAGCACAGTCAGTGCATAAAAGCTCATGTTTCTGCCCTTCAGTACAGTATACTGCAAAATGTGGCTAAATCCAAGACTGCTTTGGTGTAACACCAACTGCTGACTTCATCACTGCAGGAAGTGTTCATTGATCCGGCATCTGATTTGTCGATGCGGCTGCAGTTTTAGTCAAAGACCTTGGCTGCATTTTTGATTGAAACATTGAAAAGGTGTACCCACTGCAATGTCAACGTCTTGCCACATCCTAACTGTGTGAAATAGATTTTTTTTTGTTGCCTCAATCAAGACGAAATGGTGGTCAAAGCTCAGCATTGAAGAATGAGCTAAGAATAGCAGTCTCACAGCTGCTGCCCAGCTTTCAGAGGATCTCCAGCACAAAGGAAGCCCACACCATCCACTGAAAAGACTGCAGAACAAGACATGTAGTTGTTATGGAGAAACAATTAGATGAAAGTTTTCATAACTTTAAAAACATTGATATGTTCAGGAATATGCAATTAAAGACATAGGGAAAGAATTTAAATTATTACTAAGCATTTTTTAATTAAAAATAATAAATAAAAGACTGAGCCACAGGACCTCAATGGCCAAAGGAGACACAGACACTTTGGCCCTTTTACTAACACCACACCCATCTTCTGACTCAACCTCTAATTTGATCTCAACTACATCCAAAGTTCTGCAGCTTTATTTTACACAGCTGATGAAATCTATCTATAGAACGAGCACAGGCAGACTGACAGTTCTCTGCTAAAGTCTAAGCCACTGTTAAGCCACTTAACACTGACCTATGAATCATTCAAGCATTCAAGTACCTAACTCAAGGGATGTTGTCCGTACATGTAACAGACAACTTAGCTAAGAACTGAAGAAGAAGTTTTAAATTGTATCTAGTAATTTTGTTACTTGCAAAAACACATAATTTGCTCCCATTTCCTGGCTTGAATCTACAAAAATGGCAAAAATAACACAGTTTGACAGGAAAAAAATAACATTTTTGCACCAACAAGGTGATTCTCAAAGGGCTGTTAGCTGAAAACCTGGCATATGTAGGCATGGTGCGCAGTGTCCTTAAAAGTTCAGAGCAAACTGGATAAGTGGAGGACAGTAGAAGTGGTCTAAGTGGAAGTGCGTCTGTCAAGATAGAAAGGGAAAAAGTGTGTGCGTGCCAAAATGTGTCAACAGGTGTAATGGGAAAGTTTAAGTTCAAATTGCCATCAATTTGTATGGAGGAGCTCAGGTAAGCGGTACAACAGTGTGTGTCTACAGTCATCCGTAAAACAGATGGAGGCTCTGTCATTGTTTAGGACTTGTCAAAAAAGATGTAATTTTGAATACAGAAAAGTACCATTTGATCCACCGTGCAATACCATCTGGAAAGTGTCTGATTGGTAAGCGCGTCACTTTTCAGCATGACGAGTCTAAATACACTGCCAATTCAGTAAAAGCATACCTGGATAAAAAACACAAAAGAACTCCATCAGTTATGGATTGGTCTCCTCAAAGGCCAGACCTCAACATTATTGAAGCAGCTTGTGATGATGTTGACAGCAAACAGAACAGAAAATCTAGAAAGGAGCTTTGAATGTCCTTCAAGACTTTAGTGCAATGCTGTACATAAAACTAAACCATTTTCCAATTTTTTAAAAAGCAACTTTAAAAGAAAAGAAGAAAAGAAGGTTAAATAACAATCACATTACTAATGTATTACAGATCAAATTATTTTCAGATTTCTTGGAAAACAACATTTTTTGGCTTATGAAATATAACATATACTCAATTTATCACTAATAACAACCCACAGTTGAAAGAAGTTGACCTTTGAATTGCCATTCTGCAGAAACAGCTACAGAAAGCACCAAAAGAAGAATGACTCGACCTGGATTCAGTCATCTTCAAGACAGCTGAAAGGAAAAAGGATAGAATATTATAGAGATATGATTTGATCATTCTTTTATTCACCCTCAGCTGTAAGCATGCATATTTGCCACCCAGTGTGCTGCCTACAGTCAGTGTGAAAGGGTTTACCTTTCCTTGAAACATTCAGCTCAGTGCAGCGCAGCCACTGGAAAACTATCTACATATTTTGTACTTATTGCTATACCGTTTTAGACTAGGTAAGTATGCTTTACATTTTTTTACAGAGTGCAAAGGCATTTGCTTCTTTGGGATGTTGAAAAGAAAATGTAGAATGTTTAAGTCTAGTCATCTTTAGACGAAAAAAGTGGTACAGGTGTAGTTATCAGAAATAATAGCCCAGCAGGAACTGACTGTAGATGATGATTAAGTCAAGTGAAGTTAGGTTTTAGAGGTCCTTCATTAGTCACTTTGGACTGACCTCTCAGAAACTACCTCATTAAAATGTTTCTTTCTGTGTGAAGTTATGGTCAAAAAGTTTTGACAATGAGACACAAGTGGCAAAAAGTTTGTGTTTCTTAAACTTTGCAGCTTTTTTTCTCTTTTTTTTTTTACATGTTTCTATGATAAAGTAAAGACCAATCTAAAGGATATGGACACAAATTAACACATTTCATCAAATGGTGACTATATAAATTCTAGATTTTTTTGTCATAGATTTAATATAGTGTCACTTGAATTCCTGCCTTGCTATGCCCACCTATTGTAAGTACAAAGTCCCATACACACCACTTCCAGATGCCCATATCTAGCAAATCAACTTAAAATAAATAAATAAATAAATAAAACTGGTGGATCGACTAGTGAATGCTGAACTTTAAATGCCATTGCTGAATCTGTCATTCTGTCTTTCAGGTTGAGTGCTACATAACCTGCCTCATCGCTGATCACCACCATGATAAGGTCTCTGTATTATCCCACGGGAGAGTCACAAAAGAAGGTATGTTTCCATCAAAGGTTGCACAGTCCATTCAACTCCAGATTTTAAGGGCATAGATTTTAAACAAGTTTAATCATAATTATGAGTCCGCAGGAAACATTGTTAGACTTACGGCTGACCTCTCTTTATTAAAATATGTGTTTTTTAAATGCACGATTATGTTAATTTACAATCTCTAAGAAATGCTTGAAATTTCATCATTGACTAGTTCCAACAATAATCACAAGCTTGTCTCCCTTTTTTGCCAGGTTGGCTATCGGAGCTCTGCAGTTACCACCTACTGTTATTGTTAAATGTGAATGTGAGCCTGTGTTTAAAGATTCTGCAAAGCAATTCGGTAATACAGTATCAAGGAATTGCACAAAAGATCCCGAAGATCTCAGTGCAGTATTAATGCAGTGTTCTTACAGGCAGCAGAGTTCTACTTTGAACTGCAGTGGTGATTACGTGATTCATAAAGATCTATAAAACTGACAATAATTCAGTTTTAAACAGTATGTTAAAGTGGAAATGAAACACTACATATATTAAGCCTAATTTACACCATGGCGCTTTACTGTAAAAAAAAAAAGGTCACAAATTTAACACCGTCTGTGGAACTCGATTTAAAATATAAGCGTTTTAAGTTACAGTTTTTAGAGCATGTTTAATGTCATCTTGTCGAAGTGAAGAACATGAAGTCACTAGTTTGGTAGTCCTACATTCAGTTATGTTAGCTAACTACTGACAGAACCAAAAACAAAATAATATTGAAAACAAGAAAATTAAAATGGAAAAGACTTATGAAAAGACTGTCCACTTTCACTCTTTGTCTCTTAGTCCACTGAAACAGGCCTGTTGGCTGTAATTCTTGGGTTTGTAGAGCAGTTTATGAATGCTGGCTGCTGTCCCCTCTGTGTTTTCCTTGTCGTGTCAGATGTACGGAAAAAGTTTAAGAGCATATGTCTACAAGATGTGTCAATCACTATTTCATGCAATTTGTTATTTAATCCCCAGTTATATCAGGATTAAGTCTTCCTTTCCCCCAAGCACACCCAACCAGTTAACAACATAATATTATATAGCATATAATAGGCTACTGCCAGTGTTGGATATGACATGTTATAGTAACGTATTACTGTGATCACTTGACATTTGTCAGTAACATATTACTGTACTAAATTTAGTAGTTACATTACAGTTACACTTATGTTGTTACTACAAAGGTTCTTCAGTTGTCTTCCTGCAAACTTGCGTTACAATCAGCTAATTTTAGTTCATGTGTGTGAGGAGTAAAATGGTGGAGCAATACAGCAATACAGCTACTGAGGATTGGAGATAAGGATAAGAGCGCAAAGCTAAATTGGAAGCTAAAAATGCTAACAGCTCTTTGTTTCTTTGCAAGCATGTGCACAGACAGCATGCTAACGCTAGTGCTAACCCAGTGTGATTTTAAAGCTGAGTGCATGCACATGCCAGCTCAGCAGTCAGAGACTCATTCTTCTGCACTTCACTTCTTCCACACTTCACTTCTGCAGGTAACAAAAGCAGTGATGAGCAGTCAGGCTTGTAGCCTCCGTTTCTACCTGTTAATGTTTGTAGCGTAGAATCACTGTGGCGATCACTTTGAAGTCTCTGGTCTGGTTTTTGTCTTTGTGTTGTCAGCTTTGTGTTCATACATAAATACTAAGAGAAAGATTATACTGTATGTGTGTCCTCATTAGGATATGGATTTGTGTTGGTGTGTTGTTAATCGGTAACTACTGCATGATGATGTGTTTACTTTAATGCCTCATTTGTTGAACTTAGTTGGACAAGCAGAAGAAAACAAATGGACGGATTGATGGAAAATGTTGTAAAAATGTCTATTTTTTAAATTTCTCACTTCTTACCAAAGTGAGAAAAAATGAAGCCCAAAGGTACATTGAAAGTACGACACCTAGTCAGTCTGGATTTAATCCAGCTGAGATGCTTTGGCCGGACCTTAAACAAGAAATCCATGCTCTAAAGCCCTCCAGTGTAGCTGAATCAAAATTCTGCAAAGAAAAGTGGGAAGAAATTCCTCCACAGTGATGTGAAACACTCATTGAAAGTTATCACATGACTGCAGTTCTTGCCGCCAAGGGTGGAACAACCAGTTATTAGGTTTGGGGGGAGTTATTAGGGCCAGGTAGATTTGGATAGGTTTTTTACCTCGATAAATGAAATTATTGCATTTTGTGTTTACTCAGGTTATTTTTGTCCAATATTAAAATTTGATGATCTCAAACACTTATGCAAGAAAATAGGTAATCGAGAATAAGGCAAATACTTTTTCAATGTACTGTATAATAATAGCCATATTATTTATAGCCATACAAAAGCCGTCTTTCTGATTTTTTTTTTTATACATGACACCATCTCAGAATGGGCTTAAAACCAGATTTAATTTTTCAGAAAGTCTGCATCATGAACTGGATGAATGGAGTTTGAAAAACAGATAAAAAGTGTTTAGACAACATAATCATTACATTTGACCGTTTGTCCATTTTTCTTTTTTCTTTTTCTTTTTTGTAAATGGCTTCGATGGGGTGTTGTTATTGCAAGAAAAGAATATATCTTTTAGGTATTTTCAGCTCCCTGATCAGCATGACCAGGTTTACAATGACAGTTTCCTACTGGGAAAAGTGATTACATGAGGGTAGAGGTGACACTCAGATTAATCAGTTATTAACATGCATTATTCAGACTTTACAAACATACCTAAAAAAAATAAAATGAATATGTGCATATCTGTTATGGTTGATTGTATGCGTTAAAACTGCATTTTGAATAAATATAAAAACAAATTTGAGTTGCAGAAACCGCACCGTCTCCTCCTCGTTCCCTATCCCTATCTTCTGCCATTTTTCATTGTTCTTCCTTTTCCTTGCCCCTGCTTTCCCCACGTCTTCCTTCCAGTTAATGTGGATTTCTCTATCCTCTTCTGCTGTCAGCTGTCTCCTTCACCTCCTGCTGTCTACCTCCCTGGCTGTCAGTCATGTCATTTCCCTTGAGGCACAGTTGATTTATATAGAGACAATTCAAGACAACAGACAATAAAACAATAATGTCATAAAATCAGGCCTGGAGATCAACACAGGGTTTCTCTTGGGAATGAAAAAAAAGAAAGAGATAAATAAAGATCAGCATATGCTGACAAAAAGAGGGGTAAATGAGGAGAAAGACTCAGAGGGTGGAGGAAAAATGAGATACAGAGGTGAATGAGGTAGAAAAATAAGGGAAGAGGAAACAATAATAAAAAGATGAGTTTAAATCGGTTTAGAAAATTGATTATTTTACACACATTGTTGAAACTCTGACACTCACATTTGTGTTATAGGCTGTCATAGTCAATTGTTCTGATCTGCTGTAATCATATCAAACCTATTTGTCCTTTTCAGTCATTTGGAGGGTACAAAGATCAAATATTTATTCCAAACTAGAAACAGAAGGCAAAATAGTTCACAGTCAAAAAGACTTGTTTTCCCCCGTCACTATGTGAATTTACATCAGACTGAAAAAAAAAAACCCAGCAGAAAGTGTGAATAATGTTTCAGGAGTCAGAAGTCAGTTTTCATAAATATGTGACAGCTGTTCCTTTCCAAACTGTTTGAAATGATCCTACACATAATGAATACAGAGAAATATATAATGCGATAATTTTATGCTGTAGCTCAGTAGTTCAGCGAAGATGTTTCATTGTAATGATGAATAATTTGTAAAATGTGTGATTTTGAAGTTAAAGCTGTAGTTATAACTTCAAACGGTTGGCAAATTTCTGCTGTCAGTTTAGTTTCAGTTCAATTTTTATTTATTTATTTTTTTGCACAAGCTTTTACTCTGAGACATTTTCCATACACTTTATGTCTTTCAGTAGATTTCATCCAAAGTTAGCAAGAAGTGAAAAATACTGAAAAACACTTAAAGAGGCTCAAATAAATCAGTAGACATGATCACTATAGAAATCGCAGTAATTAACAAGTTTGTCTACATTTTTCTTCTGTAAATTAAGTAAATGAAAAAAGACGTTTTCAGGAAGCTGATGTGGGTATGTGTGTTTGAGGATGCACACCGGTGACTCAGCAGCAGTCCTTCTAATGAACACCGCTGAGTGGTCTGCGACTTGTAGGTGGAGACTTGTCACATCAGCCTAGAGAGCTGGAAGGTTTTGGTCAGTTTGACGTGGGAGCTGATATTTTGTTTCACAGTGAAATTGGTGAAATTGTTGATGCGCACATGCTGTGGGTCACAGTGAGCCTTCTAGGGAGCGATCTGAAAGTGGCAGCAGCAGTGGAAGTGGTACACATGTGTGAAAATAGATGGAATTATGGACAAGGGGTTTGTTTTTTATGAATGGAGTTGCAAAACTTTGGAATTGTTGTAACTGTAACTGTTGTAACTGTTTAGCATGAGTGTGTGTTGAATATTTCCGGAAGGTTCCTTGTATTTTTATTGCAACACAGCTCTCAGCAGAAAGCCTCACCAGGGAAACGCACATGTTATCCATCAGCTACATTATACCTTTGTTTGCACATTTCTTTCCCACCGAAGTTAAACAACTAACTTGAAGTCTTATTTGGTTAATGTGTGGTTTCCAACTTTATATCTGCAGTGTTTCTCCCATAAGTCCAAAACTTCAGCAATAGAGCAAATAAATTTTAGGGGAATAGCAGAAGTGAACCAGAGTCATCTGTTAACACTATTTTGGTGTTGACAGAGCAGGAATGCAGTGCTTTTATTTTATGTTTTTAACCACCAGACACTAATTTTTCAACATAAATTGGATGATAAGGTTTTGCAGGCTTTTGTTGGCTAATATTTGGACTATTAGTGTCAATCATCTGTGCTCAAACCTTGTACATCATGATGTAAATTTGCTGAACAGCCTGCTTGCTAACTCAAGCAAAGCTCATAAATCAGGTCTCATAAATCTAATCTTGTGCACCACGAAAACAGGCCATTTATCAGTGGAAAAGCTGCGAGACTTACATAACATGTATTATTACCATGATTACAAAGAGCAAAGGAAAGAGAAAGAAAAGGCAAGAAAGGAAGCAGGTCGACAAATAATCATCCATCATCTGTATTTTCCAGCAGACAGTGCTGATTAAATAAAGGTTTACATGTATTTAAAAAGAAAATGTTGTTAAACACCCTAATTGTGGCAGGCATGATTAACACCTGACAGTTTAAGGATTGTGAGTTCTTGTCTCTGTGTGCGTCCAGGCTGGTTGTGTGCGTGTGAAAGAGAAATTGTGTGTGCCCTGCGGAAAATATGTGAGTGCAAGCTGTGCAGCTGAAGGTCACTCTGAATAGAACCAGATAAATGAACTGGAGACACCAACAAGCTTATTACTGTAGAAAGCGTACCCACACAGCACATACACTGATACAGCACACACTTGCACACTCTGCAGACTTATTACAGCTACTGTAGTGACATGAATTGCTCCTCCTCTGATTTCCTCTCCCTGCCGCTTTATAAATCTTACTTTAGCAACTGGGGAAAGGGTTTACAAATTCTAGCTGTAGCTAGAAGTCCCATAAACATTATATCAGTTACAGTTCCTCTCTAAAAAAAATGTATAAAATAAAATAGCCTCAATTGTTGCTGACACTTACATCCACTGGTGCAGAGGTGCTAGAAATAAAGATACTATTTGTGACGCAGCACAGGAAAAGCAAAAGATGCAGACTGAGATCAAGCAGACTTTCCAATGTTTCCAATGTTTGTTATCTTATCTTCACTGTTGGCAAATATCTCTCAAAACTATGTTGTTTATAGTGAAGTTTATTGAACAATTTTGATGCCTAAACTGCAAATAAACAGTGCAGTATTTTTCCCATAAAACCTCTCAGCTACAGGGAAAACCTGCCCCCCTGCTCAGCATTGCCACAAATGCTAAGAGGTGCAGCCTCGCCAGTCAGCCAGTGAAATTTGTCCCCTGGGAGATGCAGGTGACTTTTTCCTTCTTTAGCCTTTGGCAATAATGTTGAGAGGATTGTGTTCTATTGACAGTTTCTTGTGAACCTGGTGGACTTTTTAGCAGAAGTTTAATCACTTACAAATGTGAAGTGATCATCTATGTCTTTGTGTTGTTACTAAACCACAGTAATTCAAGGAACAATTTCACATCTTCAAGCTAAAATTTTACAGAAAATAAAGAAAGGTAGAGGTTCTGCATGTTAATTTGGAATTTTTGAACTCTTAGGAAACATTAAAAAAAGTAAAAAAAAAATGAAATCTTGCCATTCTCATGTTTAAGATTCAGTATCTCCATTGATTGAGACTATGACAAAAAGTAAGATTTTTTTCCCATAACTTTTGGTAAACCGTACCAAGATCTGAGGATGTACTTCACATCAAGCAGCCGACATTGACCCGTGCAATCCTGTAGATGTTGTCCGTTCGCACAGAGAAAATGTGTCGGGTCTTTGAGACGTATTCCTTGCACCTGCCTAAAACTGTCAAACTGACAGCAGTAAGTTTGTGAATTCTGTAGAGCAGAAACACAGCGAGGGACCTAACAGAAAGTGGCTGTCTGGATTTAGAGTGCGAAACGTCTGGTTCAGCTGAACTTTTTCTCATTGGTATTCACACTTGTAATTGACAGACTGTTGGCCGAGCTAGAAAGAAACGCTGCTCATGTCAGAATGTTCAGGAGGGGGTTATTTTAACAAACATTCGCTCCACACGTGGGTACTGAGGTTACATTCAAGGACACGAAAAAGAAGCAAAGAGGGCCCTAGAGAAGTTTAAACCATGATTACTTTCTCACCTCCGCACCCCTGATCAACTTCTGCAGATGCAGCACGATTTTAGTTCTTGACTTATTTCAAAAGTGATACTACTTCACTGCAAACTGTACTGTTTGCATGAGTATGACTGCATGGAGAATATCCAATATTGTCACAATGCTAATTAGAAAAATATCCCCTGCTTACGCTATATATTACTTGAGCCCCTCTGATGAATAGTCCAGAGTAAATGATAGCAGCATACAGTATACTGGATGTGATCTTGACTGTATGTCACCGTTCACTTATTCCACCAGCTTACTCCGTCCATGATAGGCCGATTTCAGAGAACTGAAATAGCTCTCAGCATGGAAGCAAGGGGACATGGCAAGCTGACATCGGTGAAAATTAGAGTCATGAGCTGCCTTTTTTTATAGGGTGTAATGCATGTGAATTTAATACAGTGGCCTAGATCTCAATCGCCCTTCTTAGGAAGCCGCTAAAAAAAAAGCAGTGATAAAAACAGAAGCCCATACTGGCTTTTGACCCGTAAAAAAGGATAATTATAGTAATTATGAAACACTGTATTGTAATAATAAATATTTTTCAACCTCCAGCATAGACACAGCTCTATAGCCTCTGCTTATTTACTTAGATGTGGGTTTGGCTTGTTCTAAGTTCCCTTTGAGGAAACAAAAAACTCTTTGAACTTTACTTGTCATGTCTGAAAGATAATCTTGTTAAGGGAAAGAAAAAATCACTCACTTTATAATTCTAAATCTAGTTCACTGAATGCAAAGGAGGCCACCGTTTCTGGGAACACGACGATCTGGATTCTCCTGTCTTTTCATTCAGTCTCATTGTGCCATATCTTGGCTTTCACACAACCCTTCATGGCCACGTCCCAACAACCAGATTATGGGAAAGATTAAACAACATTTCTCACAGATCTGATAAGTGGATACGTCATGCTTATTTTCTGTTCTGTGTTGTTTTGGGAAACAGGAACAGAAATGAAAAACAAATAAAACATTCGATTTTGTAATGAAATTCAGATATGATAATTTAAAGCAACAGAACACGAAACATTAAAATCTTGCATTTAATTCTAAATCTAGGGTGTGTAAGTCAGTTTTCTGGGACGACAAAACTTGTTTGTGTGTGTTTCCATGTGTGTGAGACAGCAAGTAAATCCTGGGTAGCCAGACATGCGTCACTCCATGCTGAGAGCCTGGAGGAAATAACAGGGTGTTAGGGTGTAGGAGGGTTATCTTGCTTTTACTTTCTTCTCCCCTCACACATAATTTTCTTTCTTACTTCCTCTGTCTTTTTTTCTGACCACAGGCCCTCCTCTCATTTCCTCCCACTTGCCTTTAAGAAAGAAAGCATCTTAGAAGAAGCCATCTTCCTTTTCAGACCCCTAATCCCCTGTCAATTCATCTTCTTTTCTCCAATACTCTCTCATTCACCAGACACTGAAATGTCAAACACATGATTATCTGAACTGCTCTCCTTTATCTCCCCCACCGGTTGCCCTTCCCCTCCATCTTTTTCTTCCCTCCATCCTTGTTTCCAGTTTCTGGTTAGGATGATTTCTTAATTAAACCCCGAAAATAAACTTGCAATTTTTGTCAGTCTCCATGCCAGTTTCCTCATGTGAATAAGTGTTTACACTTATTTGTTAATTGGAATCAGTCCATTAATAAAGCAGATATAGTTTTGAAGTGGGTGTTGAAAACTAGGTCATACAAATTTAAACACAGCATTAAACTGATGCAATTTTTGCACCCTTAGAGTTGAACTAGATTGATTTTGTGTGTGTGTGTGTGTGTGTGTGTGTGTGTGTGTGTCTGTGTGTGTCTGTGTGTGTGTGACTGTTAAGAGTGAAAGGTGCTTGGCTTTTATGTGAGTGGTCCAAAAACATGAGTAATGACTTGATTGAGAACAAAAATATTTTGGTAATATGAATGTGAAGTCAAGCCACAAGATTGTGTTTAAATCTGGACAGAATTGAATTTGATATAATTTGATAACTTCTGAACAAGTTAAGTCTTTAAAGAAATAATTGTTAATGGAAATAACTGGAGTTTTGATATGATAATATATACATACACACTTAAATCATTTGATAATTTGTGCTGAAAGTTCGACACTGTCTTTCAATTTGAGAAGACCTTTAACTTTCTTGTTAGTGATCATGGGTGATAAGTGGTAGTTTCTTTTCATCAGCATGAAAACGATTTGTTTCAAAACTGATTTTGGAATAAATAAAACTGGAACATTAAGCTTCCCAAAGCACTCAAATATATCAACAATCTGTGGGCTACACTTAAAAGCCGGGTCAATGCAAGGAAACCAACCAATTTAAATGAACTGTAGCAATACTGCTAAAAAGAGTGGTCAAATGTACAGCCAGAATCATGTCTGAAGCTTGTTAATGTCTACCAAAAGCATTTAAACAAATATTTATGTATGTATATATTTGTATATATGTATTTGTATATTTCTGACTCTGTGTCGATTAAAGAAAAGAAAATGTATGCTGTACAATCATTCCATCCTTGAACAGTTCAAAAAGTCATTAAAAGCCCAAAATTACCATGATATTGCTGCCCATGATGACTGTATGGAAATCTGTATATCCTGTATATCCTACCATAGAGTTACAATGAAAGTAAATACAATCTAACTAAAAAATGTGTTAATTTATCTATCTTTACAGCTACAGTGGGCTGAACTTAGAATATCGAAGCAACTTCATTTTTCCCTTTTGTCAATAATCAACAGGAGATCACTGCTTTGAATGAGACTGTTTTTTAGTGTTTCTGTGGAAACCATTAAGTAATAGTGGAGATGACTTTGATGTGGGTTATCAGAGACATTATAGGGGGAAAACATGAAAAAAAGAAAAATCTGCTTGAGAAGTCTGGAACGCCAGACATGGCAGCTGCTGGCCACACTTGCAGCTTTGAGGTTCGCAACAGTTTCAGCTGTTTTTTTGGTGATCACATCTGCTCATTATGGCTTACTGTAAACATAAGATGAATTAGCACTGTTGATCAGATGGAATCAGCCAGAGGTATAGATGATGTTGGCACACATCACTGTGCAACTGTACATGAAAATGTAATGTGAAACTGCAGTCGTGGATGTACAAGCATTTTAAATCTTTTTAGAATTAATTTGTTAAGAACGTTTTTGGTATTTGGTCAATCTCAATTTCTTTGCTTATATATTTATTATTCATTGTTTTTCTTTGTTAAAAGATGTCCTAACCATAGAATAAAATAAAACAAAACTTCAGAAAAACTTATAAGCTGATAAAGGAGAGGGCATAAGTTAACAAAGCGATCAATACCACACTGAGAGTACACTCCTTCAACCAGAAAACCAGAAGCACAGAGCTCAAACAGTGCTACAGCAAAATCTCTTTGGACCTGGTCATCTCCTTTTGCTCAGCTTATGTACTCCCATTGGCTCTCACTGGCTCCCACTGGTGATTGCTGACTGGAGACTGCTGTGTGGAACTCACTGACTTTATTCTATAAGAAGAACAGTAGTAACTAAATCAGGAGATAGAGAGTGAATAAAAACCACAGAGCAGTCCACAGTAGGCTTACGACAACTTTAACATCTTGACTGTCAGCTTCATCTGCGTCAATGATTTGGGTGAGAGAATGTTATTAGTGAAAGCTGACCACTCTCTTTTCTTTTAGTCTTCACAGCCATAATAATTCAGATGCTGAGCCATTGTACCGAAGATATAACCACTGAGAGCACAGTTAAAAACGTTGGTATTAAATTAAATCTCTGTCTTGGCTTTATAGACTTGTAGTAAATGTACATTGAGAAATGTAATGCTTTTACTAGATGCAAAGCAATAAAGTCATTTCTTAAACTCAAACCAGAATGCTTCTGTCCTTTTCTGATAATTGGTGGAAGACCGATGAAAGAATAAGGTAGCAATACATTTCTTCTAAATTCAGAACCATGTTCTGAATGGTTAGTAGCACCCACCCGGATCCAGCTATATTATGATCATGACCAGAGTCTCAAGAAATCCAAACACAGACAGAAAACAAATTATAATGATACAAAGTCAACTAAGGCCTCAGTGGTCACTGGTAGTAACCGGGTTCAATCAATTGCAAAGCGGGTGCTGCAATAACATCCTCCTTGTGGTTGCTAGCAGATTGCAGATTGCAACTTACCTGCAAACACTCTCTTAACTACATGCAAAACAATAGTGGAACTTCAATTAAAAAAAAAAAAGAACATTCACCTTCCGAGTGAAGGTTGTGCCTTACACCTGAAACCATTGAGCATATGGATGGATATGTCTGACGTGGTATCCAGTAGAGATGGCACGATACCACTTTTTTATGTCCGATACTGATATCATAAATTTGGATATCTGCCGATACCGATATGAATCCGATATAGTGTTTTTTAATCAATAAAACTGTTTTTTTAATATCTTGCTGCATTTTGTATAAGTTCATACTCAAGTTTAAATAAACAACAACACTAAAGCTATTCTGTTATACCTGTATGTAAAAAATACACTGCACCCAAAATATTTCATAGTTCAGCAATACTGATCAATCTAATAAACTTAAACCTACTCCATCCTTCCTATTCTGGTATTTTAAAAAGTACTTAGCAGAAATATTAAGCAACCTAATTCATAAGGTTGCAAACTCCCAGCAAAAACAAATAGGGAACCACCCCCCACCCTCCACCTCATGATGCTTAATCGACGTAATCATCTTTAATTTGATGCAGTGTGAAAAAAAAAATGCACAGAAATAAATTATTTTTCAAGAATAATTAAATAGATTCAACATCTTTCTTCAACAGAATTGCAGACTGCACAGATGGTATCTTTCCAAAGGAAAAAGTACTACAGCTTACTAGGGTATATTAGACTTAATAGTTACTATATACAGTAATGGACTTCTATACATTTTACATCAGATTAAAACTTTGGGTGTAAGATTCAGATAATTATTTATTACAAGCTAGACATTTTAAATGAGAATAAGAAAGAAAAGTATGTCTTTGTGCCCCCTTTTCCCTGTTAATGCCCTATCGGCCCCCCTGGCTAAACTTTGCTAGATCCGCCCCTGCACAGTTACCAGCCGTCAGCTACGTAGAAAAGGATCCTGGTCTAGAAAGTAATATTAAATAAATTCTAACGACAGCTTATCAAGCTTAAACGTGCTGCTGTTGTTCCGCCGCTGGTTTCCTCTTTCTGGTGCAAAGTGGGCCAAAAACAAAGAAGAGAGACAGACTCGTGACAGAAAAGCTGATCAGCTGATCATTAAGCAGTTTCAGGATTGAAGTAGCAGCAGGAGAGGGAGGGAGAGAGAGGCAGTCGCTCCATATATCAGTTGTTAAGCTTAACTTGGGAACGCTTTACAAACATTCAGAGATGAACTTACACACTTGCTTTACTTCTCTCTGGGATAACTTCCTCGGAGATGAAATGCCAGATTGCTAGCGAGGCTACAAATACACACAGCCGCTCTATCACGTGAGCATACTGCTCCGACATGCTATGGTTATGAGCCGAGTTGCTGTGTCGCAAGTTTTGTGAGGTGCTTTTTTGATATTTAATGGATCGGATTACATTTTTTATTTCTCTCCGATATCCGATCCAGTAATTTACGTCAGTATCGGACGGATACCGATACGTAATATCGGATCGGTCCATCTCTAGTATCCAGTTGGCAGTACTGTTGAAATTAGCAGTGCAGCAGTGTGCACATGGAAGCAACAGAAGTCACTGGATAACACAACTGAGTGTTCAATACTCCACCATTTACATATAATTGTAATCTTAGTTTATGTCATCACAGCTGAGCAGTTTGCTGATCTGTGTACCTTTAGTTGCCAGATATACCCTAGCCTCCTAGTGTCCTCTTTTTTGTTGCAAATTTTGATTCTGAGTGTGTTCTTGATCTTTCATGACTGTTGGCACAGTTGTCTGGTAATTTAATACAACACAATACTCACTGAATATTACCTGTTCTAGTGTAATGACATTTAATGGACTGCTCACTCCATCCGTCCATCCATTTCATTGATACCAACATATTTACAAAGGCACAACTTTTACCCATTTCTACTTTGGGTTGCACTCACAGTTTCACTGCCACTTAGTTGATGACTGTTTGCAGAAAATGTACATAGAGTTACCTGCCGGATATAGTCAACACAACAGGCCATCTGATAGAAAAAATGACTCCTCAGGAACACATAGAACATCTTCTCACCACAGTTCAACCATCTTCCAAACATGTGATTCAGGGAGCACAACAGTATATGACAACAGTATAAAAAACTTGCTTAAAAGACTTGCTGCACACATAGCAAAAGATAGGAGTTGCACATTTGAGAATGCAGTTAGGACAGTGGGGAAGTACAGCGTGATTAGCACAAATGAGACGTGCACAGGAGGAAGCAAACAAAATGACAGCCTGTGCATACAGAAATGTGCTGCTCTCTCATTCTAAATGAGCTACATAAAGGAAATGGGTCACTTGAGCACAGAAAGGCCATTAACGTTGATTAGGCACTGTTGCTTTTGGCCCAGAATTAAAAAAAACATAAACCATTTAGTCACAAAAGTGTGCAGAACAATGAACAGAGAGAGAACTGAAAGGCACCTGTGGTAAGAATTTAAAAATTTCCAGTCAATTGAGCTGGTTTTATTTGGAATGCAACCAGCAACTGAGCAAAGTTTCACCCCAATATCTGTTAATCGCAATCACTCTTATCATTCTTAAAGGAATGTGACAAGGTTTAATGGTCTTGCTCTGTTAGTAATAGGAATGTCACAAGTGACATTTGAAAATTTACCCCGCCCATTTAAGGCCATTGGTGACCATAATTGCACAGCTAATGAGGCCACTGGCTACTCTCCAGGCTTACATTGGCAGGCCACCCACAGTCCCTATATAACTTCTATTCAGGATTGAATTGGAAGACTGCCCAAGGTCATATAGCAGGGCAAGAAAGAAGCTAAAGGAGGATTATGTGCCACAGTTTTGGTTTTCTGTCTTACCTAAATCCAGTGATTAATTTGGTCTTGATCCATTCTCCTTCCACTTGGGACCATCAAATCCCGCTTTCCGTCCATCGTTGTGCCACAGTTATGGTGTTAAACATTAAGTTTGTTCTTAAATCCCTCTCTCATTTGCTGGGTGTGCTATAGGTGATACCCAATCAACAGCAATCCCTAAATTAGCAATGCCAAAAAAAGTATTTTGGACATGGATCCAGGTGAAGACACTGTGTAACACAACTGGGTGCTCAACACGACACTCTTTGCATTTGTGTTGAAAATGAAACATTTTAGTTTGTTTTGTCGTAGGTGAAGATTCTGATTCCCCAGCTCAGACACAAGCATTTCACTACATATTGTACCCTGTATGATTGTGTATGTGACTAATAAAGGTTGTTTGTTGTTGTTGTTGTTTGTTTGATTTGATAATCAGCCCTACAGTGTACTTCCAGGAAGTCTGTATCACACGTGCCTTCGCTTGTCTAATTTGATTCTGATTGTGTTCTTGATCTTCCAATAAGTCTCAAACCTAACTGGACTTAAATCTACAGGTCATTGTTTGGATTGTAGGAGGTAAAAATTCACATGTGAGCATTTACAGCTGTTAAATTCTCTGCTGAGCCAGTTTCTATTCGGCTCATACCCATATGAATACACGTTTCCAGTCTTTTGAATTAAATACGACTCATGTTCTTTCAAGAAGTATCCCTTCACAGAAGGTTTTAGATGACAGCTTTATATTTCTGAGTTTCAATCTGAGCTCCACTTGTATATTTAGAAGTCTATAAACATCTCTCCATACAGAGCTTGAATGACTAAGATACATTCCCTGTGGGGCTTGAAGTAAACATCAACCATCAAAGGCGTCATGCAGTCCCTGTTTTGAGGTTGAATGTCTAAAGAGCCATGATTTATTTATTATTCATTTATTTATTATTAAATCCTGAAAACTGGATAAAAACGGTAAGAAGGATACACAGATCCATACTTTTTGTGTTTGTGTGGTTGTTTAAAAAACAAGCCAATGCATTCAGTGGTATTTAGTGCCTTAGGTAAACACACATAATTTTTCCAAGCTACTGTTTTTGAGTAGCTCAAATATGGATAGTAGCCACTGAAAAATGGTTTAAAGAATACATATGCCAATAGAATTAGAAAAAAATCCTTCATTTCATAATCCATAAAAGTAAATTGAGATGCATTTATGCAGCAGCATGTGTTGCTTTTTAAAGAATACATAGCTGTAGGTAATCTACATGAAATACAGAGAAATTGAGCATTTATATGAAAGTGGAAAAAGATCAAAACTGAAGTTTGATGGCATTTATTTTAACAGTGCAACACCAGTGAACCTGAATCTGAAATATGCGCACAATATGTCTTTGCTTAACAGAGGCCAGAGACCACAAAGGCTTTTTTTTTTTTTTTTTGCTTAGTATCTTTTTTCTATCACAGTAGACAAAAATAACAAAATTAAGGTTTCTGCAAACTGTGGCTTCTGGTACCAATGTGAATATAACCTTCTCTATTGTAATGGCATTTAATGGACTGGTCTGGAAAAAGTGCTTCAAGTAGATTAAATAAAATGCAGTATGTCTTTATTTTGTGTCTTTACAGACTTGACAAAATCCTGCATTAGGACTTCTGAGAATAAATATCCATCCATCCATCCATCCATCTCCTTGAAACCAACATATTTGAAAAGGCACTGTTTTTACTTGGAAGGCGAATAGTCTCCATTTGTACTTTTGTACTTTTGTACTGTGCATTGCATGGTTCACAGTTTTACTCCCACTGAGAGAAGGTCATAAGCATTTGCAGACAAGTCTCACAAACTATAGGCAACCACGGCAATGTATTAGCAACCAAAGCAATCGCAAGGAGGTTTTTGGTGCAGCACCATATTTGTCTTTGCAATCATTTTTACCTAGTGATCTCCAGCATCTATTTGGGGAATACATATTTTTCCTTGACGTCCAGTGGTTACTAGGCAGTCATCATCTGGTCACTACACCTGTGTGACTGGGTCCAATATACATTATACAGGCCAGAAGAAGTTGTATGATGGTAACCAAATGTTCAAATGCTGTCTCTCACAGAAAGCTCTGCAGAGCACAAAACTGCTTTAAAACTGCATTAGATCATTTGCACATGTTTGGCTTAAAACTGTTTATTAAAAATAACTATACGTTTTTTAATCGATTAACCAGTTAATTCAGTGGTTCATTAACTTACTGTTGTCCTCCTATCAGCTTAAAGCAGTCTGGCAATTCCCTTCTGACCTCTGGCATCAACAAAGCATGTTTAACCAGAAAACCGTCGCTCACTGGATATTTTCTGTTTTTCAGACCATTTTTTGTAAATCATGGACATCCTTCTGTGGAAAGCCCCACCTTATCAGTGATTTTTAATAAAAACATAGTTTGAAGTCACTTAACCTTTCTTTCCCATTCTGATACCAGGCCGTCTTCATGATCTATTAATGCATTAAGTTGCTGCCATGTGATTGGCTGATTAGATATTTGTTTTAATGAGCAGTTGAACAGGTAATAATGTACACTTACCTGCCTGGCTGATGAGTGTAGTTTTGCATTCATTTACTTACCAATAAAGAATGATTTAAATATCTATTTTTCAGTTTATCTAAATGTGGAGTCTTTTATTTCGTTGTGAAGGTTTATCATACCTACAGAGAGAATATACTTTTTCTTCACTTCCTCTTTATGTAACCTTTAATTTACCTCTTGCACATAGAGGTTCAGGATTTTTTTGCCCTAAAAGTGTGCAATTTACATATTTCCCCTTCTTATGTGCCTATTTTTAACCCATATTATGAAAGTATTCACTTAGTCTTTCTTCACTTTCTTCACATTCTTTCCCTCTCTAATCAGTCACTTTCCCATTTTTTCTGCCCCCGTCACCCTCTCCCTCTCCTACTTCCTCTGTTTGCTCTTGCTTGTGCTTATTTAAATGTCACACTTTCATTTTAAGTTGGATCATTTTCCCTGCCAGAGGGGAAGAAGGAGGAGAGGAAGAAGAAGGAGACGGGCATAAAGGAAAAAGGCGAGGCAGAACATAGCAGCTTTAAATGTAGGAGTTCACACCTAAATTACAGGGGAAGGCAGAGAGGAGAAACCAGAGAGGGAGAGATTTTATTCTGTAAGTGAGCAATATTAGAGAAGAAGGCATGACTCAAGTAGGAAATCTTGCAGTCCTCCCTTATCTCTTAGACAATGCTGGAGCTGAACCTGAAAAACACTGCAAAGTAGAATGGCGGTTTAAGAACATAAATACATAGTCCAGCAAATTAGCAAGTAAGTTTGACAACTTTTATAATATAAAAAATATGGATAAGGAGCACACTGACAATTGCAGCTTAAGCAGGTGTTTTTTTCTCTTTCTGATTTTTAAAGTATTTCAGTATCCCTAAATTTAACTCGACATTCTAAGATGAAACTTTAATGATCTGTGTATTGAAATTGGGTCATTGCAGCAGCAGAAAAATAGCATACACACCACTTTCTGTGGAAGTATTAGAAATACAACATCTACTTGGATCATGTTGAGGATGAAGCTCAAAATAAATGCAGGGCTGGATGCAATAAGAAATCTTTCATGAGAAAAAGAGAGGAGAAATTCATGTCCTCCCTTTAGATTAATTTATGCTCTAATACATTAAGATCATCAGTCAAAGAGACAGTTCAGTGTTTATTTATATTTATTAAGATTCAAACGACAACTTATCTGTGCATTAATCCCAAATTTACTGATTACCAGGTTGTGCATTATTTTAGCTCTGAAGGCCTTTAGAGGTCCAAAGTTGAAATGTGCCACCTGATCCAATGCAGCAACAGTCAACCCATTTTGATCTATCTTGTGACAGAATTCTTTTGCAATCTTGACACGTTTGGGTCAAGATTTATGTGCTATTGGCATACTGACATGGACAGCCAGCAGGTATTATTACATAGAATTTTGTGCATTCTTCAAGATACGAAGACCAAAGAGCCTCTTCTTCTTCTTTTAGCCTCTCCCTTTAGGTATCGCCAGAGTGGATCATATGCCTCCATCGTACCCTAACCCTAGTATCCTGGTATACCAACCTTCTGGCATGCTCTCCTTTCTGAAACTCCTCTGTGATCTTCCTCTTTTCCTCCTCCTGGCAGCTCAATCTCCAGCATCATTTGTCTAATATATCCACCATCCCCCCTCTGCACATATGCAAACCATCTTAGCCTTGCCTCTCTAACTTCGTCTTCAAACTGCCCAACCTGAGCTGTTCCTCTGATATATGCACTTCTAATCTTGACATCCTGGGCACTGCCAATAAAAATCTTAGCATCTTCAATTCTGCCACCTCCAGCTCCTCCTCCATGCCACCATTTCCAAATCATACATCACAGCGGGTCTTATTACCATCTTGTAAACCTTCCCTTTCGCTCTCGCTTCTATCCTTCTCTCACAAATCACCCCGAGACTCGGCTCCACCCCCTCCACCCTGCCTGCACTCTCTCCCTCACCTAACTTGACCACTCTCTGTTGCTTTGCTTAGCCGGAGACCAGCAAGTAACACACATGTCCAAATTTTTAAAATAGCAAATTGCTATGATTATATTCACATTGCTGTTTATTCAAGTCTTAAGTATTTGCTGCTGTTAAGAAATAGCGAAGAACAATTTGACATCATAGGAATAACATATGTGAACTCTGTTGTAGCACAAGTGGATTTGCCTGAAGTAGAGCCAGTAACAGATGTGAAGGCTCTCACTCACTTATTCTTTTTCTGTGTGTGTGTGAGAGTAAGCACTCAAAAGCTACATGATACTTCTCCCAGGCTTCTGATGGCACTCAGTGTAGCATGCCTGGGTAATCACTGGATTGCTTGGCTGCATGTCTGTGTCTGTAAGCACAAGTGTGTGCATAAGACTATGTCTGATGACAGTAAGAAAAATAAAGTAGAGCATACCGCCACGAGATGCCGAGTGATTGTTTCCCCCAGTCTACATTCCTCTTCCTACCTAAATGTGTCTTGTCTGCATGCCGTGGCTTTTCCTTTTAAAGCTTGCTTGCCTGTTTGCGTTCGTGTTTGCCCGCCCAAAAGTCTGCATATTTGCACACCTCCGTGTTCGTCTGTCAAACCTTTCTAAGCCCTTTCTGCATTCTTGTCTCTCTTTTCACACATTGCACAATATCCTGTCTTGAAAATCTGCTTATTTGTATACAGTATGGTACCTTGCTTGTCTGTTTGCCTACTTTTCTTTGACCTTTTCGTCTCTCTGTCTATTTGCATGCTCTCCTGCTGTCTTTGACTCTGTAAAAAAGTATTGTTGCAGTCATTTTGTATCCCTCAGCTATGTCTAAAATGCAGATTTATGAAGTAAAAAAAAAAGAAAGAATCTTTGCCACTTCCATGTTTCTGTGCCCTTTAACTTTTTGTCCATTTCTATTATCTTCTTATAGCTGCCTGTAGCCGTCTTCCTCTCCATCTTTCTGTCAATCTGCCTGCTTGTCTGCAATTAACCTAACTAATTCTGGTTATTTTCTCAGTCTCATTGTCTTGACAGTTTGATTTTTCTGTCTCCTCTACTGTTTTCCTTTCTTCAATCATCAGTAAGAAGTTTCTTCTTCTTCTTCCTCTGCACTCTTGCCTCCTACTTATTCTTTCAGCTCAACTGTTTTTTTTTTTAAAATATTATGCTTCCTTCTCAGTTGGGATAATTTTCACAGGATTGCAGCAAGAGGGTGGGGGTGTGGGGAGGGACAAAGGTGGAGAGGAGCAGCTGCTAATCAGCAAGAATGGGAGGGAAGGATGATGGGAAGACAGGAGCAGAGATGAGCGGCTTCTTAACTTGGGGAGTTTCACCTGAATATTTACAGGCAGGAAAGGATTGGAGAGAGACATGGTGGCCAGGGAGAAAAGAGAGACACAGAAAGGGGAGACTAAATGGATTAAAATAAAGGACAGAAGGGAAGGGTGGAAGAGAGAAACATCAAAGCTGTTGAGGGAAAATTGTGTCTGGCATAGGAGGGCGAGGAAAAAAAGAGACACAGAAGGAAGCTAAAAAAAGGACTATTACTTATCATAAAGCTGACAGCAAGCTTAAGTTAGCTGTCAGACGGCCCTACCAGGAGACCTGAACCTACCATCAGTCTCTGTGGTCTATCATCAAATCCAAGTCCCATGAGGTCCTGCATTCACTTGGATCCTTAAAACAGGAATGTGTTTGAATTTCATCATTAATTTGATTTAAAGAAACTTTGATTGTGCACAGTTTGGTACCTTGGATGCATGTGTGTATCTTTAAATGCCCTCTATTAGTCATGGTAAATGGTAAATGGACTGGTTCTTATATAGCGCTTTTCTACTCTGAGCACTCAAAGCGCTTTTAGTCATCGCTAAAGACTGGACTGCCATAGCAATCACTGTAGAGTATACAAAAGACCTCTTTCACTGTCCGAGCAATATTATTTAAAACATTTCTCTAAGGCTGACAGCTTGGCCTGCTGTCTTGCAAACGCATCTTCAGAAGCCAACAAAACAAGAAGTCATAGTTAAAATTCATCACGAGACATTGTGATGTTACACAAACTATGCACGCTGCATCACTAGCATCAGTTGACTCTTACATGATATTTTGTTTGTTTGTTTGGTGGCTATGTGGTTAGCACTGTTGCCATCTTGCTTCCACAAAACTGTATGTGACAAGGAAGTGATGAAACCACATGCTCATTAGCTAATGACTTGTGACTGATAACTCATTAGCCAATGAGCATGCAGTTTTATATCGCAGACAATCCACTAATTGGATCAAATGTTATATTTTCCAAAAACCTTTATACAATGTTATGACTAAAATTTACAAACTGGTCTTAATTTCTTATTCAGCATGACCCACAAAAAGTGACTGACACCATAAACCCAGCAGCACAGTGTTTACAGAGGTCAAGCAGAAAACTTGACTTGTCAGAAAACTCCAACTCCCCATGACCCTGAAATCCATAAGGAGTTGAGAAAATGGATAAATAGATAGATGGCTAGATATGCATTTATTTATTTTATGTAAGTATTTTTTATTCACTCTGGTAATATCTAATGCAGTGCACTGTGAAGTCTGTAAGACCAAAATAAAGAGATGTACCTGGTTGTATTTCATGTGATAAAACCTGTTGCACAGACTGTAGTTTATGCTACAACTTTTTAATTCAGTTCAGTTTATTTCTAGCGCCAAATCACAACAACAGTTGCCCTAAGGCAATTTATAGTGGAATATATAGAGCCTACAACTACTTCTATTGTATACAGTATAGGTCCACAGTACTCACAGTGAGTAATATTTCAACACTGCAGTGAAAGATGTATTCACATTCAATTAAATCAACTGAATGTTTATGTTGTGTAATAAACTTCAAGCTTTTGTCCCATGTTTCTGTCCAGACCCATCTATTAAAGGTCTTTATATCAGAGGAGAGGACAGATTTATGGCATAAACTTACTAAGCCTAAGCGAAACACATCTGATGTTGTGTGTTCTTAAAGTCTTTGCTCTTGCAATTAATTTAAGATATATAATTTAAACATGATTTTGGAAATTAAAAAAACAAACAAACAATAAAGCATAAATTATCCCAATGACCTTCTGCTTGACCTATTTTGTAAGTTACACAACTTAACAAGGTTATCTTAAGATAGAAAAAAACCCCACAGTCTAATCTTAATTTATTATACTTGACACATAATCTGAACTCAATGCCTTGCATAACAATGCAAGGACAATGCTGTTTTTATTTCTTGGACTAACTGCAGCAATCGTTGACTTTTTGCATGAAATATTACAGCCTTCACTGATTCTGTAGCTGCAGGGTAAAAGTGTTCATTGCATACAACACACAAATTGATATAGATTGTGTGTCATTTGGTAGTGAGTGGGATAATTTGGCAAGAGCACAAGAGGAAATCTTTTAGCTTGAAGACTTTTAACAGCATAATCCAGTTTTTTAATGTTTCTTTTTCCGATTGGAGGACGCTTTCTACTGTGTCTGACACACAGATGTCTTATTTCTTTTTCTCATGTTGACTGGCTCAGTATTTAATAGCTTTTAATGTGAATATCTCCTTTCAAATCCTAGAGCAGGCATTGAAAATGATATAAAAATGAAAAAACAAAAAACAATATACTGACCTTTGAAAAAGATTAAAAAAGATTTGGGTGTTTAAATAATTCTGAGGCAAACAAAGTAGCACCATATCACCATACCTAAACATCAAGTTAGCTGGTTGCCAGTGACATAACATATTTTCTGTTTGTGACAGAAAATCTTTTTATTTCTATGGCAACCAGACCATCATCTTCTTGGAGGCAGTCTTGATTTAATGCAGATGAGGGCGTGCCCTGAAGTAATGTCAAACAAAATAGAAATAAAAGTAAGTGTTTTGTGATGAGAAGTAACCCGAACAATGTGACTCAGATAGTAAATCCCAACTCTCAGGCGTGGCTGCGAATTTTCTTTTGTTAACAAGGACAAATCCTGCAGGAATCACGTTTGGAGAGGCGTTTTAAGTGTTTCATGATAGAGAGCAGAGTCATTTGAACATGAACAGATGATATCAAATTTAGCAGTGATACTTAGCTTTGCATATATTCTGCACATGTGGAACCCAGTGAGAGCAGCCAGTGAGGAACAAATGATGTCTGTAATTTTAACGGAGATGGAACCCAAGCACTATTAGTCAAGAGTAAAGTGTGACTGTAGCTTTGCTTCGTGCAAAAAATGTCTGATTTATTACTAACTACAAGACACATTCCAGATTTCAAATCACTGCCCTCATGGAGGATGTGCCTTATGCCTTGACAATCAGCTTTGCAAACCTCAGATGGTTCTCACCAGAGGAAGCAGCTGAAGGCACGGACAGTCAAATCAACAATTAATGAGTGGTTAAGGCAAAAAACAAAAAAACAACTAGAAAACAGATCTATTCTTGAAAATTTAACTGCCTGCATGGAAACAGTTACACTGTGTCATGATTTTATCACAGGCAAACTCAACAGAACTTTCTGAGACAGTGGTTCAGTGGTTAACAAGGAGGTTTCTTGAGTTGGCTTGAGCCATTTTTGCATGCAGTGTGCATGTTTATCCTCAAGTACGTCCTCCCGCAGTCCCAAGACATGTGCACGTTAAGTTAATTGGTAAGTGTGAATGATTGTTTGTCTGACTGTATTTGCCCTGCGATAAACTGTCTAATGGCAGCTGTAACCCTGAATTGCATCAGCTGTTAAGAAATGGGATGAATGGCTCAACATACTGTAAATTCAATTCAATGTTCTTGTCAGTGACAATACTCTAATTAAAGTTACAATTGACTTGTGAGGCAGTTCTCCATACTGTGCCATATCCGCACCGGTAAGTGGTGACCTGGTACAAATCAAGGAATATTTCGAAAATATTTTGCATATTATGCGTCCCCAATGGTACCTTTCTTGTTTTTCCCCCTTCATCATTTGACATCCTGGGATCAGCGCAGGCACTGAGCATTATTCAGCAATATCCTCTTGTCACAACAGGTGGGTGTCATCAGACACAGAGGCATCATATTTTCAATCAAATCACTGGTACCCTCTGATCCTAGCACAGCCTTCCTTGAAATTGCATTCAGAACATAAAGCAGTGACAAATGTCAAGTTGTTCTGCTCTTCTATTATTCAAATCTTGATCTTATAGCCTGATAATTTTTACATGTTTGTCAACCATATGGCTACTGTCCTGCACCAGACGCTGACCCCATATACCTTTGCTGTAACAAGTTATTCTTTGAATAACTATTGCTTTCGAAGAAGTCTGGCCATTCCCCTCTGAGCGCTGACAAAACTGCCACTCTGGCTGATTAGATATTTGGATTAACAAGGAGATGCACAGGTGTGCCTAATGAAGTGACCGGTGTGTGTGCACATTATGTATATATGATAAGCTAATATGGCAATATGGTTAGTGTGATATGGCAAATCTCAAATCACTCAGGTTCTAGTCATGTTCTGATTCTGCGTTAAAAAATAAATGAAGAAATAAAGAAAAAAAAGCACCTTGTTATTATCACTTATTGTGATATTTCTCAATTAGGAAGGTGACAGTGTTACCATATGGTACAAAGCAGCTGTTAATAAATGCTGGTTAACGAAGCAGTGGTCCGGATGATCAGTTCTCCTCAAAAGACCTATTTCTCTGGCAGAGATACTGATAGCACTCTCCGTGTAGTCATCCAAAGCCACAGATTCAGCTCCCAAGCCCAGCACATTTGAAATTATTCGCTTTTTAAAAAGGAGCCTATCGGCAGCAGCCCACCGAGGAAAACCAAGGCACTCTTCTTGCATGTTTTTATCTTCTCTCCTTTCCGCTTTATTTCCCTGTAATTGTCTTAATAATGTGTTTCATTTATATCTGTGTTATCTCCACATTTTAACATGTCTCCAGGCAGTGCACTCTGCTCCACCAACACAGTCTCTCAACTCTTTAACTATTTAGTCAGGTTTCCCAGATCAATGAAGAGAGGGAGCTTAGGAGCTGTTATTCAACATTTTAGCACTCTTCCCTTCTGCAATATTGTGCTTGTACTAATACATGGATACACTGAGAGAAGACATCCACAGCTGCCTATACCTGCACTCATCCAAGCCTTCAGGCTGATGGTAGGGTAAATGTAAATTCCTTGCTCTCTGCTGACTTTTCTGGCATTTTAATAAACAATGCTGCTCCACGAACTCTATGGTTTATGTTGCAATAATGTGTAACTGTGTTACACAATGCCGAAGACAGTAATAGTTGTCCTGCCTGTTTTAATTAAATTCAGAGGCTATTATCTAGATGTACATACCTGTAGCCTTGCACTGCCAATAACATACTCATGAGAAAACAGCCATGAAATTTAAATTTTACACAGCAGAGAAAGCAATCATTTCTGTGCAGGTGAATCTGTTTAAGCATACTGTAAATGTGAAGGTTGGGCATCACGATTGGGCACAGTAGATTGCAGAAGAAGCAGAAGAAAATACAGGAGAGAAACTTTTTCTAATTTGTTTTGTGCAGGTTATAATGTGTTGATGCATGTTCAGTTATCCAGGTAAGGAAATCCCCAAAAGTTGATTCTGTTCATGTGGACATTGCAGTGACCAGTCCAACTAGCTACTTCTTCTCCTTTCAGCTGCTCCCTTCTTGGGTCACCGTAGCAGATAGTCTGCTTCCATCTCATCCAATTGCTGGCATCATCTTCTGTCACATCAACCCCCTGCACGTCCTCCTTCATTACATCCATAAAAAGTATGGATTTCAACCTAAGTTTAAAATCAGCAGCCAGCATCAGCAAATGCTACCCGTTGCCACAAATTGCAGCCCTTGGTTTGCTATCAGTGCCCTTCAGCATCACATCGTGGACCAGGAAGCATGATTTGACTTTTAAGTTGTCGTTGAGGAGAGTTTTTGCAGACAGCTGCTTGGATAGCCTGTTGTTATCCACTGGAGCCAAGCAGTTGGTAGACAGATTAAGAGATTAGATGTCCTTGTTACTTGCAGGTTTTAAATCTGCCAGTAGTCTTGTGATGTGCACAGTGCAGTAAAAGAATTGCCAAAAAGACCCACTCCCATAGCATCAGGCCCTAGCAGTGACAAAAGGGCCCAAATAGATGAGCACCCCCCCCGATGTAAGCTTGAAATAGATGTGCATGCAAACAGCATTCATTCCCATAGGGAAAACCTACTGTGTGGCACATCTATAATGCACCGGCATTTCCATATAATCCCAGGGAAATATTTAGTCACTCTCAGCCATGCCTCCTCAGAAATGTACTTTTTTTTCTTGAATGATGCATAAGGACTGTGCCACAGATGTGTTTCTAAATTATTATACTGATACTGCTGTATGTTTCAATAATTCAGGAAGCCTTGCCGCTGAAAGACAGACACAGAAATACATTACAGTTTAAGATTCCTGTTGCTGCCATTCCAGCTCTTCCAAATTCCCTTCGGTATTAGAAGCATATGAAAAGATTTGACCTTATTTAGCTGCAATCAATTTAACTTCAACTAACCAAAAAATGAGGTTGAAAATCATCTGAAAGAACCCTCAATATGCTTTTTCTTATCTTAAAAATGTGCTTGGACAGCCAGTTAACTGCTTCAGGCTTGTCAAAGCTTTAAGCACACAGTCCTGGCATGTTTAATAGTCTACTATACACCAGATTTTTGGAATATGCTTAGACTTGCTTTGTGCCCCCCTCTCTAAATCAATGACAATTAGTTATACTGGGGTTGAGTTATATTTCCAGTAAAAATATCTTCATTTTACACAAGGGTACATTAATGCCACAACCTTTGATGCCACAGTTATTTACTTGAATTGCTAAAAAGAAAAATTAGTTTTAGTGGTTGAACGTTACTGTATCCTTTCACTGATTTCTGTCTAAAAACGTCAGTGTACTGAATACAATTTATGCATAGGAACATCCCCCCACCCCCCCCGGGGGGTGGCTTGCGGTTTGAGAGTTTTGTGCAGTATCTTAGGACTGCACTCTTCTGGATAGAGACCTCTGATGTTGCCTGGCACCTTCTGGACCCACTATTCTAGCTTTGGGATTAAAATTCTTAATGCTCCTATTACCACTGGGACCACTTTGGACTTTACCTTTCACATGTGCACCATTTGTTCCCTCAGACCCAGGTACTTTTCTATTTTCTTGCGTTCCTTCTTTCTGATGCCGCTGTCCGCTGGGATGGGCACATCTATCACAACTGCGGCCTTCTGTTTCTTGTCAACCACCACTATGTCTGGTTGGTTGGCCAGCAGCTGCTTGTCTGTCTGGAACTCAGTCCCACAGGACCTTAGCCCTGTCATTCTCAACAACCTTTGGTGGTGTCTCCCATTGGGACCTGGGGGCTTCTAATCCATATGCAGCACAGATGTTCCAGTATACTATCCCAGTGACTCGGTTTTGCCCCTCAGTGTACACTGTCCAAGTTGGCAGCTTTTCTTATGTATATCTTGCTGCTATATGCTGCATAGTCCTTGGGGCACCTTCGCATAGTCTGTAACTAGTGTGCTCTCAACTGTGGTAGATTCATGCACTATGAATCTCGTGCTTAGAGCTGGTTCTTGTGCTGCCATAATCACAGTCTCTGCGCTGTTCTTTAAACTGGCTTGTTGTAGCCACTGTTGGGATTTCTTTTCAGACACTTCCTGTGTCTGTTGATGATACATTCCATTGGAGGGGCTTGGTCTTCCATGATAGCTCCCCCTGCTGTTCCTATAGCAGGTGGATAGTGTAGTGGCAACATTACCATGTTTAGAACTATGGGTTGACGTTGAAATCCCAGTTTGGAATATGAAGTGCATATGAAGTTCAAGTAAAGTTTATATATATATATATATATATATATATATATATATATATATATATATATATACTGTATATATATAGTGCATTTCACTGTACAATAAAATAGAGTTAAATCAAAAATCCTATTCACTCTGTGGAGTGTGAATACACCAACAATCATCATACAGTCAAATGACCCCCGTCAGGTGCTATAGCAGACGAAGCTGGATTTACCGAACCTGCACAGTGTGCTGTACTGTACGACTTTGGTGGTCTAAACCCAAGCAAATTACAGATCAAAATCAATATATTTATTGTCTTCTGTTCAGCAATGGTCAGCACCTTCCTTCAGGTTTGATTTTATATTCATAATTTTTCACGGATTCGTGCCTGCAGGAGAGTCCATTTAAATGCATTGTGAATTACTTATGCTGCCAACCTCAAGGAAGTGTCTATCATGCATCAGAATTGAGTAGTGAATATGATGGATGTACAGTAAGAACCCTTACAAAGCAAAATGACTGCAGCCCCGGTGAAAGTTTAGATAAATCCTTAAAAGTCAGAGAGTACTGAGGGACTTTTGTTTAGGACAGTGATGTAAAAACTTTCACATTGTGAAGCCCTGATTGCAATTTTCAAAGAAGAAACTTTTATTTTTCTGATACTTCTTATCCTGCTGATGGAAGACTGAGACCTATCAGTCACCAGAGGCCCAGATTATAAATCGTGTCAAATCAAAGGTTTGTTTTCACAATTAAAGGCTGTAAAGTAATTAGTGTGTTATAATGTATATGGCTGTATATGGCAAATAAATCCCTATGGTGTAGGGATTTCTCAAACACAAATAGTGTTTGAGAATAATCATTCCTCCAATCAAGCTAAGGGGCCACACAAAGGTGGTCATCAACTTGACAACCTATGGTTTCCTAACCGAACTGTTAGCAGTTTTGCTTTAATGGGGTTGCACTGGTGGTATATGACCAATCAGAAAAATGGACAGGTCTACTGGCAGCAGAGTGACTGATTTTAAAAGGAATGTAAAGATTTATTAATAGAAAATTATGGAGAAGGAAACACACAATAGAGACTGAAAGAAATACAGCTACTGCAGACAAAGCATCAGACTGTGAAGGTGTGTGAGAAGAAAAGGGGTCCATTAATGTTTTTGGACTTCAAGCACTGTGTATGTGTTGGTATCACAATACTATCGTCACAACTCAGGAGGATCTGACAGATTACAACTGTTATTTTAAACTGTCAGTTTAATTAATATTTAGATAGATGTGAACCAGTATCAGTTTTTATTCCTACTGCTGCAGTCTCATTGGTTTTAACTTGTCAGAAAAAAGAAAAGAAAAAAGAAAAAAAATGATTAAATAAATATAAAAACACAATTCATATTCTGATATACTTTAAGTTCATGCAAGTACATTGGTGTAAGAAGGTGCTTGGCCAGTTCTGGTTTCTTATTACTTTTTCACATAAGGCCAGGTAGGTTTGGCTGGCCTTTTCCCCTTCCATAATGAATAAAATCATCATTTAAAAACTACAATTTGAATTTACTCAGTTTCTCTTTGTCTGTTATTAAAATCTGTCTGATTATGTGAAACACATCACACAAAAGTGTGACAAATATGCAAAAAAAAAAAAAGTTTTCACAGCACTGTTTCCCTGCTACAGAAATATGTATGAATTCTTATAGAACAATAAAATTGTTTTAAAATGGTTTGCAGTCAGCAGGAAAAGAGTCAAGGATTAAAGTTGTAGATAAAAATTTCTAAACCTTTAGTGATGATTATCTGTGGGGAAAAAAAAAGCTAAACCTTCATGCTCTTGAACTACTTTTGCCTATATATCCAAGGGTTCTTCCAGGAAATATAACACTATTTTCCAGAGAATGGATTGGTCAGTAGACGGTGGTTTTGTACGTGCTGATTTCTTATCAAGAACAGAAACTGCTCTAGAGCAGGTTACAGTAGATCTGCCATAGCAATGCAGTGAATCACCTTTGTAATAGTAAAAACTCAGCGTTACCCCTGAAGTTACCCTCGACAACTCCTGCTTTGAAACTCATACCTCTGATCTCTCAATGTATGCCTTAACCCTTGCTAAACATAGTTAATCCCAACATTTCCTGACATTTGAGGAATTTCCTCTTCAATCCATCCTTGTCAGGAACATATGGCATTAGAACACTCAAACACACAGAAAGAACGCGGCTTTCATGGTTTGAGAAGCGTTGATAATTGGAGATGAAATGAGCTTGTCTTCATTAATGACAGTCACTGCTAAACCGTTTATCTGCACATACCCAGGTTACTGTGCTAAAATGATCCCCTCAACCAAATCCCTACTAATAGCTCTCTTTAATGTCAATAGGAGAGCATTGCCTTGGAGGGAAGCGCTTTCTTTCCTTGGTATAAATTTAAAGTGGATGTGTTGAATTTGGCAAAATGTTCTCATAAGACAACATTAAAACACAGTGATCGACCGGTTTCTCACAAGGTCTTGACTTGTCCCTCCAAATCATGTAAGATAAAGACAGGTGTGAGATAATTAATGTAATTTAATCAGCTCAAATGTTAAACCGCTTCTACTGGTAGGGGCAGGTATCAAAGCTAGAAATGATGAGTGCAAAATAAGCTCAGTGTGGCCAGTGCTTTATACCTTATCTCTGCTAAGCTAAGAAACAGCTCCTGTGATAAATCTTTTACAGACAATACAACCATTAATAATAATTTAAAAAAAAAAACCCCAAAACAATATTTAGGACAGTTTGTTCCATCAGTTATGACATTAATGATGCTAGGACTTCCCTGCCCTTTGAATAGTTGCTAAGAAAATCAAAAATCCACCTTTCTGAGTCGGAGTACATGCAACTTTCCATTATTACAATCTTGCATTTCCAAGTAGATGAAGCGTGTGAAAAAGACCCCCAAAGCCTTTCAAATTGCATTATCCATGCTATATTTACATATCACATTCCCAGGAGCATAGAGAGGGGAAAGAGGACGTGTTAAATATGAAATAGGCAACCATTAGTGGAGGGTCATTTAATCTCTATGGTGCAGAGAATATTAACAAGTGTATGGACAGTATGTTCAACAAAGAACCTCCAGCAAAAGAGCCTAATCCTGGAAAGGGCAAAACACTGTAAAGCTGGATATTACCAGTGGGAGGTTTAAAACTCTCTGCAACCCTGGATTTTAAATGTTGGGCTTTGTACTTATTTATCCATGTTTCTCAATGTACAGTTTGGGATGAATATATTGGGTTTGTGCTGTGGCACTCGTCTTGAGAACGTTAAAATTTTGTGCTGCTGAAAAATCCAGCAGTGCCCACAAGGCTTACTATTATGAAAACGTAGGCTTTCACAGCCCTGTGAAAAACTAAGCACACCCTGACTGCTTCCATAGGAATTACGACCTGGATCCAGTAGCATCCAGGTGCTGCAAATCACTTGATTAACTGATCATTATCAAATGTGACCCCCCAATACAAAAGCATATGCTTTGGGCAGCTTCTTGCTCTGTAAGAATCAGTTGTCTTTAAACAAAATGTCACAGTCTTCGTATGAGTGGGCGTTCCAGCAAATTCACTCCCGTCAAATCCTCAAAGAAACTGCAAAAAACAAAATGATGTCGTCATAGCAGCATGATTGGTCAAACAAAATACATCTTAAAGCTAAAGAGTGTACCGTATTTGATACCCTGAAAGCCAGATTTAGTAACTTTAGCTAACACTAGCTTATTTATTAACATGCTAATTTTAGCATGCTAACCTTAACCTAGTTGTTACTGTCCTCTGCTGTACAGTGTTTCAGTAAAATCTACCATATATTACCTGAAAACGGTGGAAAAAATGTATTTCTTTTGCCTTTAGCTCATATTTCAGTCAACTTTAAGTAAAAAGCTAACAGTATTAATGTCAAACTCTATCTTAAGAGGAGATTGAAAAAATTACACTGCCCTAAACTGCAGCATCTACTGGTAGGGGCAGGTCACTAAAAGCCTGAAAGCGAAGGACCAGACATTATAAACCTGCAGCCTTTCTCTGTATTTCTTTTATTTTTGCAGGGAAAAGCAGATATCCAGCCTGCAGTTCAAACAAACAACTAGTTGTGTTATTCTTGGAAAGGTCTCAGGGGTAGGTCCTATAAAAATCGAGTATTTTCAGCATTTTGTCACAAGGCAGTAAACCCATTTTAACACACCATATCACAGCTAAGAGGGCTGCTGTGTGTCTCTGGTGAGTTTGTAGCATACTCTGTGAAGGTCTCTTTCAGGGGTTCTGAACTCTGGTTCTGAAGGAGACTAAGCACTTTTTTTCAGTCAAATAATCGAATAAGGAAATAGTTACACCTGGGACACAAGAGAAAATGGATGCTGCCCAACAGGACTGAAGAGCAGCTCTATAATAAGGATTAGGATTCAATAGAAGGTGGAGGGAAGCATATTGTTGTCATTTTTGTGACTGTTACGTTATCTACATTTATGAGTTTAGTTAACTATGCATGTATAGGATTAAATAAAAAATTAAAACACACAAAATATATAAAATTTAAAAACCACCAGTATTCACCCTAGGACACAAAATACACTGGTGCCCTCTGACATGCACCAAAGCAGCCACTCCATAATAGCATTGCTTTTTTGAGACTTGCTTTCTTGCTTGGCACATCCCAGTTATTGAACCATGACATCTGCCCCTGTCAGTGCATAGTGTAGAGCTCTGGTAGCTGCGACGATTAGAAGTGAGAGAAAGTGGTTGTTGGAAAGGTGGAAAAAAATAATCTGAGCCTTTATCAGATATTTAAAAAAAAAGAGAAGGTATTTCATGGCCGGATAGGCTCTTCGAGGGAACAATTAAATGATATGATGCTAGCTCTGTTCCTGAACCCATGGCAGTGCTCCATATTTGATAGATTGATCGTGTGTCTGCTGAAAGGTTGAGGCGATGTATACTGGTGAAACAGCTTGCATGACAAAAGCTTCTACACTGAAGAGGAGCACAAATCTTTAGAGCGTGAAGATGAGCTGAGTAAAATAAATAAAGGTAATTTGATAATAAAATCATGTCATAATGCAGGGGTGCCACACATACAACATGATGCTGTAAACTTTATTTTATAAGAGTGGCTGTAAAAATGTGATGATATTGAAGTCTATATTTAACAACCACCTTGTTTAGTCCCAGGTTTTAGTGAACCTGTTAATAATCATTTGCTGCCAGTGTTGGGGTTGTTACTCAGAAAAACTAATGAGCCATAAGATTTTTATTTTAGTGTTTAAGTTTGAAAATAAAGTTGGCAGTGCAAAAAAACACTTGTCAACCAGCACAAAGAGATTTCATAGTGATCAACACTACATGTCTACTGTAGATGCTTCAATGCTACAAGCATGACTGATCATCACTGCTTTTGTTATCTGTTTAAGATCAGGCTCCAGCTGCTGGGTTAGGGTGAGCACACACTCACCTTTATCATCATACTGGGTTCTTTGCTAGATTTGTGTCAGCATGCTGTCTGTGCAGATGCTTGCAAAGAACTGATGTTGCGTTAGCGGTATAATACAGTTGTTTCTGTCCTGAGTGCAGTTTTGCACTTAACCATCATGCTCATCTTTTTATGCAATACAAATAAATATAATATCCATTTTTCCATAATTCAGTAGATAGATTGTAGATCCCTCCACAATTTTCCTCCTCCCTGCCTGCAACCTAATTTTAGCTGGTTATAATCTACCTGTCGTTATCTATTATGCTCACAGCTGAAAAACATTTGTAACACAAGAAACAACATAATTGTAACTATATTTTGAGTACTGAATTTAGTGACATGTTGTATATATGAAATATAACTATTACTGAAAAATACGTTATGTTACTGCACATTTTGTACCCACAATAGGTTGTAGCGCACTTTAACTCAAACCTTTTCAGCTATACCATGAATATATAGTGGATTAAAAATGTGTTTTTTTAGTATTGACAGTGCATCTGTGTGAGATGTAAGTTTCCTTGATCTCTCTACATAGATAATTTGTTGCGAAAATTCCAATTTTTTCTGATCTGAACATGCTGTGAACGTGTACACATCATCCATCCTCAAAAATGAATGATGTCAACATTAAACGATGGTGAGCTGGTCCTGATGTTTTTAAAAAAGAAAAAGAAGAAATGGAGATTCTGGGTTCGTTCAGTTATAGCAAGAAGGCAGAAGCAGGGAGAATTTCGTAGCTTGAGCCAAGAGTTGAAGATGTATCATGACTGCTTTCGTACATATTTCAGGATGTCAGTGGGGCAGTTTGAGCTCTTTTTGCCAGAGTTGGAACCATTTCTGAGGAGGCAGAGAAACAATTTCAGAGAGCCGATTGACCCGGAGCAGTGTCTAGCTGTGTGTCTGAAGTAAAACTTTATTTTTTTTTTACTTTCCATATCATTATATAGCCAGAACTAGTCCTCATGTAGAGTTATAAGCATGCTTGTTGCCAAATGCAGAGGTTTGTTTGGTCAGATCCATTTACTTCTATGTGAAAAATATAATTTGGTTTGAAAAAAATAAATACTGCAAATTTGTCTGGCAAAATTAAAATTAGTCGGTATGAATGGCTCCAGGTGAGTCTGGAAAATATTTTTAACACGCTAAATATTCACATGGATTTTATACAGTATGTCTGGTGTGTAAAGGCCTTAAGTTGTAACTCATAAGACACATAATTCATGCTATAGAAAGTTAGTTGGGTTAGCTTTGGAATGAATGAAAGAAGGATATACAGTATGTTACATTTCAAAATGTCCTGATACTGTAGTTTTATATCTTATGTAACAGATCGGACTGGAGAAAGTCACAAAAAAATGTGAAAAACTACACAAAAGTTATTGTGTGCGACAGTGAGAAGGAGAGCGATAGACTTCTCAGTAGTTTCTTTATGGACAGATTTCCATGCAGAAATAGCGCAAAACCTGAAATACTGCAAAACCATCACCGCTCTGTAATAATTAACTTGGCTGGGATGTAGTGGGATTCTCTCCTTTCTCCGATGCTCCACATTAGGTTCAGTCAGTTAAGTTCTGTTTCATTTCATCAAAATCAGTATTACTTAGAACCAAAAATATCCATGGCCAGAGGTTTGGCACTGTGCTTACAGCTTCGAGCCATCCATCAGCTCAAATTAGGCTGCACGCTTGTTCTGACAACATCTACCCCCGCCATTTCAAATAAATCAGCACCTAGCAGCAACTGTCACAGCTACAAGTGGCGCAAAATAAGACAAGCTTTGTTTTTCCCCGGTTAAATTTAGCGCAGTTTGCAAAAAAATTGCCTACTGCTATTGCGCATCTCAAATTGCTGCACACTGAAAACTCAAACACCAGCTGCAAAAGCAACTTTGCCTACATTTTTCCATCATTTATCTATTATTCTATGATCTATCATTCTATTTGATACAATAGCTAAATTAAATAGTCAGGTTTACGATAATGCCTGTAAACATTGTAAGTTGCACTTGGCTACACAGAAGGTGTGCAGAGGAAAACTGCGGTTGTGGTCTAAATTCCCGAGCAGCAGCACTTCCACAGTATTTGATAAATATTTAAAAGGGAACCAGAAGCACATCCATTGTATAACACTAGGAGGAAACCTACCTTCAACTCGTAAAGTGAAATATAGTCATTTTGATTGTCACTGAAACTATTGTATGTTACATTTGCAGGAGCAGGAACAGTTTTTGTTGAGTTTAAAGCAAATCTTTCTTTCTTTGGATCATTGCCATGTTAAACACCTGCTGGTTGGAATAAAGCCCGCAGGTTAAGGTTTAGGACCACCCCGAATGACACATTGGACAGGAGCATCCATCAAATCTTGTAAATTATTCATAGTTTCAACTTGATCATGGAGTCCTCCAGCATCAGAATGCCCTCAGGAAAGAAAAAAAAAAAAATCACTCCCCGTTTTCTTCTTGCTTGCTTTGGATCTTGTCAGTCACTTTGTATGGAAATGGAAATGCATAAGCAGTAAGCCTGAAAATAAGCAATTAGCAGCATCAACTACCTCAATCTTTTAAACACTCTGTTTTCTCAAAGGGATTCGTAGAATTGATGGCGAAATTGTCCTTGGTGGTGTTCCCTGTCTGTCATCCCCAGAGTATCTCCACTTCCCCCCCCCCCAAGCCTGAGTTTCTGCCCCCCTTTCCGAAATTGTCTTCACGTCTTACACACTCCCCTCCCATCTTTTTTACTTGGTTTTCCATCATGTTTCTTTTCCCATATTTTCATATACTTTCTTCTTTTTCTCCTGTCCTGTTTTCAGTTGCTGGTGTAGCCAGTTGTTTAGTAGTCAGTGCACATCCCAACTTTCCATTACCTTGTCAGTACCAGCAGACAAGCACCTGCCTACAGATGAGGAAACGAGAGACTGTGAGAGAGGAATGGAAGGCAGAAGTTCAACAGCTATGGATTATAGATATAGGTCGGGAAGGGGGCATTACAAGACATAAGGAGGTACGAAGCTACATTAGACAGAGGTGCGCGCGCACACACACGTATATATGTATACACACACACACACACACACACACACACACACACACACACACACACACACACACACACACACACACACACACACACATATATTTCATGATCTGGATTGTTCTGCCCTGTATTAGTCTGGATCAGTCAAGTCCTGGTGCTGTCTTCATGCAGGAGACTCATTGTTGGATGGCTGTGTGATGTTGACCGGCTCTTCCTCTGGGAGGCTGCTGCGATCTGCTCTTTGGTCCACTAGCTACTTGGCATTGGTTTTGTGTAACACCTCTTTCTCCCAGATGTTCTAGTTTTGTTCCGTTTCAGCTCTGGGTTTGTCTGCCCTTATGCCTTTGCCTTTGTATCTGAAAGTACATCCTAAATGGATCTTTTAAGAGCAGACCCTTTATGCTTTTGGGATTGGAGCTACCAGAATGTAGAATACAGGACAGCTACAACCTGGGTATCCCAAAGGCTAAACCATGATAAAAATCCATGAAGGTCAGCCACAGCCAAATACCTCCAGAAGGTAAGTCAGCTGAATGGTAGGAATAAAATCATACTGGTCATCAGAAGAATCAGGGCCTGAAGCTACAGCTGGCGCAGATGCGAAAGGTAAAGTCCAAAGTGGTTCCAGTAGGAGGAACATTGGGAGCTATAACTCTGACACTGGAAGAGGCAACTGTACCTCTTTTAGGTTGTGAAGACATTCTGCCTCTCATCCAAGATGCTTCTTCAGGGTGATGGTGGCGGTAATGACATATGCCTTTTTTGGGGGGTCATGTCAACGACCCCCACAACAACCTACAAGAGGTCAGGTGGGGTTAAATACCTGGGACTTTCTGTCAGTTGTTGACTTTCCTCACACATTGCAATTGTGCAAGCTCCCGTGAGTTCTGCTGCTGCTGACATCTGTAGGATCCAAAACAGAGCCAATGCATGTTTTTTTATTTCTTTAAAAAAACCAAAAAACCAAAACTGTATCCCTTTGAACAGTAAGTATGAAAGTAACTGTATACATGAAATTTGGTCTCAAAAAATGTGCTATGTTTGTTGAACCCCTGATGAACTCCTTGCATTTCTGTGCTTTATCATTTTCCTTTCTTCTTTATTAGAGCACTTGTACCGTCTCACTGGGATCACTGAGTTTTCTTTCCTTTTCCCTTTGCTGTACTGCCGCATCACTGTTAAATATATTTTTCCCATTGCTTTTTATTTATTTATTTTAACAATTTTATTCTTTTGGCCTCTCCACTCATTAACACTCATGTTCACTCTTGTCTTTTCTCCACACACTGGTTTTCAGATGTAATTTAAGGTTCTTAACCCTTAACCCTAGATTGCCTAGCAGCTAGTCGCTACATTAATAATCATTGCTCTGTAGTGCGCTTCAGGGTCAATGGACCTACTAGCTGTGGTGAAACAATTCAACTGACAATAGACCATCAAAATAATGGTACTTGACAATGAAAAATTACTGTACTTCACCAATAACTCAGTGTGAGTGGATTTCTGCAGACTCCGTTGGATGCATGTTGACCAAATAAAATAGACGAAAAACATTAACAAGCTTTGAATTAAAATATTCACAGCAAATAAATATTTAACAACACGGAGTGTATAAAAAATTAACACCGACATATACTTCAAACATGCATCCTACAAGCATCCAAGCACATTTTATAAAATAGTCATCTAATTGGTTGCCACTGTATTCATTATTTAGCAATTTACATTTACCAATTGCCTGTTTTTATATTACTTCTTTTTGTTATATGCTAGGGTTGTTTTTGTGATATAGTCTCTTATAATTGTACTGCACTGTAATTGCCTACCTGCTCTGAGCATTATAGACTGACAAGAAAACAAAGTAGAATGCAATCAGCACATTTCTTTTCTGTTATTATATCGAACAACCTTCTTGTTTACCTTACACTCTCTTTGCTACGTACCCGAGCTGCATTAATGCCCAGCTTCAATACTGAAAATATGGCTTTTGTTATGAAGACCTGTGTTTTTGTATGAAATATAACTTGTCTGTTATTACAGCTGGCACTTATAATCCAAAATGTGTCTACTAAACAAAAAATAATAATTTTTGGGGCACTTTTGTCAGCAGATCATTTTTCATTTAAGTGACAGAAAGAACAAGTACAATCAGTGAACACAATTATATGGGATTTTTGAGGTGGGTTTGTCTGGCTCATGATGTAAACAGGTACGCTTTTTTTCTCCTGTGTTGTATTTCTCACAGTCTATTGTAGCAGTACAACAAGGGTTTAATGTAATAACTCACAGTTCCTATATTTGTGAATATGCAAATATTTTTGTTATATATTCAAGAATTCTGGGCTAATTTAAACCTAGCAGATAAATAAACTAGTGTTGACTGTGTAATATAAATCTAACAAGTGTTGGAATAATAAGAACAAAGAGACATGACCTACATGGAGGGTTATAACATTCATTTTTTCCCCCTGACAATAAGCCAATTTAATTTTTTTATTCTTAAAACACTTTTTCAGCCCCTCTGTCCACCTTATGGATCAATCATCTCCTGTCTTTTGGCAGCTCTCTTCAGAGGTCAGCACAGTGGATCATCTACCTCTATCTAACCCCATCTCTACCATGCTCCTGTGTTACACCACCCTCTGCATGTTCTACTTCACTACATCCATTAATCTTCTCTGTTCTTGTCTTCTTTTCGTCCTGCCTGGCAGCTCCATATTCAACATCCTTTGTCCAGTATACCCACTATCCCTCCTCTGGACATGTACATACCATCTCAGCTTTGCCCCTTTAACTTTACAAACTAACTAACTGTCTAACTGTCTACAAACTGCTCATCCTGAGCTTATATACTAATTTCTAACCCTGCATATTCTCTTCATTCCCGAAATCTTAACGTCTTCAACTCGGCCACTTCCAGCTTCACCTCCTGTCTTTTTGTCAGTGCCACCATTTCTAAACCATACATCATATCAGATCTCTGTACCATCTTGTAAACCTTCCCTTTCACTCTTTCACTTGTCTGCACCTATTTCACCCTTCCTGCACTCTCTTCTTTACCTCTCTTGTGCACATAGGAATGATCCCAGGTATCTCATCCACCTTCACTACCTCCAGTCCTTGCAGCTTCACTGCTAAACCTGTCTCCTTCTCATCCACACACATGTATTCTGTCTTGCCTCTACTGACTTTTCCGGAGCATACTTCCACCTCTTCCACCTGGTCTCTCCTCCACAATAGATCCTCTGCTCCTCTGAGAACAACGCAGAAACACCTCTCTGACCTCATCCGTCAGCCTGCCCATCACTACTGTGAAGAAGAAAGGCCTTAGTGCCAATCCCTCATGTAATCCCACTCCCATAATGGAGTGCTGCACATTTAACTACCAACCTGTCACTCTTACCACACATGTCACCACTGTCTCATGGAATTTTATGAATTAATATTAACATTATTCCTGAATTAATGTGAAAAACTAGATTCTGTTGGGTAGTTTAATACGTAAAACTCCATTATTACTGTATAGAATCATCATGTATGTATAGCTTGGTTGTTCTATGAGGACTACATATAAAAAAAAAATCAGCTTTTTCTAAAGTTGGACAGGCGCACAAGTATAATGAGCTTTATAAATGAAAACTATAATTTTGAACAGAATTGAAAGACTTGACTCGGCACAGCTGAGATCTCTGAAAATGTCTGGTGAATATATGTTCCACATGTCCAAGTTGTACCAAACCCTGTCAAAGTGTTCAGACGATTGAAATCCAGGAAGCAGGGTTAGAATAATATAACTAAAAGAAAGGTTTAAAAACTGAATCTGAGGAAACACTATATGAAAAAGTGAAGTGCATGGAGCGTCAAAGGCAAAACATTTAGAAGAATAGAGAAAAGAGATAATTGTGGAACACAGAATTATGTATATGTATGGAATGTGTGGGGACCACGGGGATCAAAAATAAGGAGTGAAACATAAAACAAGTTTTTATTGCTGACTGGAAAAATATGAAGTCCAAAAGGGGAGACAAAAGGGGGCAATAAATACACGAGGTAATGAGGGTAGTGGAGAACAGGTGGGGGACACAGTAGGAATAAGTCAGAGATAATGAGACAAGGGAAGTTAAAGTCAATACAAGGTACACAAGACAACAGAGACTTCCAAAATAAAATAGGAACTAACCAACAAAGGAGCAACTTATGCAGAGACAGACTTAACATACAGTACAAACCTGAAACAACGATACACTGGGGGAAAATTCAGAAAATAACAGGAGACTAACAGAAAACACTCTTTGGGATACTAACCGCAAAAAAATAACTGAAACTAAAGTGCGATAAGTATAAAGAATAAACTAAGAGCCACATTAGAACAATAAACACACTCAAAGCAAAATCTCTGAGTTCAAGAATGAGGAACCATGATAAGAAGAGTAAACGGTAAACATGATAACAGAAACAGGGGAACTAAAACATAGAGAATCAGATTAACCATTGTGATTTGATATTGCGATTTCTCAGAGACCAGACACCTGAAACAGGAACTTGGTAAATTCCCAGCAGTCAGTGTGCCAACCTTCAGGATTTCTCAGTGGGGCATGGACATTCCCACAAAAACAAGAATCCAGATTCAACAACTGGTAGCTGAACATGCATCAAGACAGAAGACAGCAGTAATTTACAGGATTATCTTCTTTATGGGACGAAACACATCGACCAAATTTGTTCAAACAGTGGAATTGGAACTCAGATCACAGGGACTGTAGAAATGCATCCGTTATCTGTAATTTCCCAAATGGGCTTTTTTATTGTCTTTTGTAAATGTGCAATATTGAAAAGGAAATGTGAGGCAAAAGGCAACAGACCGAAGTGCTCCATAGTATCAAGGTGATTGACCAGTGGTGAGAGTGCTGACAACACTTAAAAATGTAAAATGATTACAAGTGAAAATAAATATAAATAAACTGAAAAAGGAAAAAATAAAGTCACTTTTAAAAGTGACATAAGCTCTCATATTTTCTCTATGTCTTACTTCCTTATCACATATTCATTATTATAGGTTTATCATGGAGGAACATAGTGTGTTAGAATGAGTTTGGTTAGATGGAAAATCAGGTAAACTGTGTGAAAAACATTTGTGCGTTGACAAACCTCATCTTTGCTTCTGACACACCATCAGTGAAGTTAATAGAGCTTGAAATGGACCACTCAACCAGGCACTCACTCTGCTGATCACATTTATTGATCACTTTACAACCTTTTTGTCCAGTTCTTCCACTGCTGGGGTCTTAATCGTGTTGGAACTCTAGCATTGTGACTGATCTTGTAATGGTACTACATGTAATAGAAACACAAAATAAAATTGAACACATGAACATGTGTTGAGTAAATTCTTTTACCTCAACTAAAACATTTAATTGATTAATTTAGATCATTTTTCATAATACTGAAACTTTGGAAAATTAGCACTTTATTTTTTTAGGCTTTACTTGATGCTAAACTTGAATTTACAGCACATTAATTCATCATAGAGCATTAAACCATTTATGGTAACTCTGAAAGAAAGTCAAATGCATTGGAAATGTTCTGAAATATACTGTGTTTGATCCACAAGAAACTGCCTGATTTAATAAAATATGAATATAAACCACTAATAAAACCTATAAAGATTAATCTCTGCCTGCAGCATGTGTGATATGTGTCCTGTTGTTGACCAGTGCTGCATTATTAATAACTACATTGCTTCACAGTGCTCTGCATTATTGTTATTATGGGGCTTGAAATGGTTTCAGGTACAAGCATTAGTAGTGACTAATCAAATTAATTTGTGATTTTGCCGAGTGATTGTCCTCATATTCTCTCAGTTGCATGCAAATTCACGGTAAGCCAATCCATCTTAAAACATGAAAGGACTGAGGCCGTTTAAAGTAGGACTTATCTTATAATATGTAAGACGGGAGACCTAAACCCACAATCAGCTAGAAACTTTCCATTTCCTCTACAGTGGTTAAAGGAGAGAAAATAGGTGTATATCAGATTTGTATGAATGTCTGTGAATCAAACAATGATCATAAAATGCTACTCTGATTTTGCAAACAAATTCAATATGATGCCCTCAATTTATTTATAGACAGCTGATAAATAAATCAGACAGTTTTGTAGTGTTCCTCTGAACTTATGAGCGATCTGAGTATTTCGGAGGAGAAATGTTTGCTTACATTTTTTAGCAGTAATGTAAGTATATTTGGCTGTAAACGTCTTCACTCCACTAGGTTCAACAGTTTATGATTCAGCAGTGTGAGCAAAGAAATGCCAGTAACTGAATGATTCAATCCTGTTCTGGGTCAGGCAGTGATTATCATTATAAACAACCTTGTAAATGTAAAGCCACGCAGACAACAGCATAGCTGCTGAGGGCATTAAATAAGAGCCCAGGGGCTTCACCAGCTTATCTATGTGAAAGCAATCTAATGCTTTGTGGACACTGGGGATCAGGGTATTTGTCTCTTGTGCACCATACACAGTCCTTGGCATTACAGCTCTCTCTGCTTTCTCATTCCTTCATGCTGACCAAATATGAATTGGCAGTAGCACAGATCCATAACTGTAGAAGTCTGTAGGTCAGAAAGGGTATAGTGGTGGTGTGCAACATACAGCAACCCATTACTGTGAATGTGTAAGGGTTTGTGCTAGGTTTTTTTTTTTTTTTTTGACAAAAACAGAAATCTGCATTGAACCTTTTGTATTAATTTCTTTTGCAATTTTGACTATAGTCTACTACACCTATATTGCGCCTTGCACATACAATGCAGAAGCTTCATGAATGGCAGTACAAATATGATTATTTTCCTGTCATACGATTCCCTTGAAGCAATTGTCTAACCGCTCTAGTTACACTTAGCTGAGCTTAAGTTATATACAGTATTAGCAGGGTAGGATAGATATGAATGCTAGAGGAAAAGCCCTTAATGTCAGCGTCCTGCGTCTCCTGACCCAGCGTTTTTAGTTCTTTGTGATTTTTGTATTATTGTACTTGTGTGATTTATTCTATGGTTTCTAGTTTTGATCCCTTGCCCTTCATGTCTCTCTGTGTCCCCTCTGTTCTGTGTAAGTCTGTGTCTGCATGTTTGAGTTTCCCTCTGTGCCTTTTGGTTCGTCGAGTCCTCTGCCTTACTGGTTATGTCTCTGTGTTTCTTAGTTGCTGTCTCCACCATGTCAAGTTCGCGTCTCTGTGTCATACTTCCTGTTTTACTTTGAAGGTCCGTGTCTTATGTGAATGTGTTCAGTTTACGCTTCCTTGTCTCGTCATTTCTGATTTCCCCCAGCTGTGCTCTCCTTCTGTGTCTCATTCCCCTCGTTACTTCCCAGTGTATTTAAACCCTGTGTTTCTCTGAGTCAGTGTTGTGTCGTACCCTCAACAAGCTGTGTTCTGCTTCCGTGTTTCTAGTGTTTAGTCACCTGCTCATGTTTAGTATTTATTTTCCAGTGTTTCAGTCCTCTGTTCAGACTTTTGTTTGTCTTTTGGTGAGTTTGGTTAGTACGAGGTTTTTCCCAGCAATAAAACTGCGCTTTAAGTTGTACTTCTGTGTCTGAGTCCTGCATTTTGGATCCACCACTCCTGCTTGCTTGCCTGCCTGCCACACAGCCAACCATGACACTTAAGGTCCCTTATACTCAATGCACTACATGCTCAATACATTTATGTCTACTGGAAGCACACCACTCATGTTGTAGTGCAAGAAGTCAAGGGATAATGTAAATGAGAAATGCAAAAGTTGTCGTGATTGTGGTGCTAGACAAAAATGCCGTAGGGTTAACTAAATCAATATATGAATACGCTACATTTCATAATCATCATCCATTTTTGTTCAGTTACCAAATATATAAAACCAGACACCAGATCAACTATTTTATTCTTATTTTGTGTTGTCTTTTTTTTTGTTTCCCCATAAATTGATCTAAAAGCTGAGCACAGCCTGCCTCTGGACTCCTGAGGGTTTGTACCAGTGATGTATGGCCTGACTTCAGGTCAAAACAAGAAATATAGTCTTTCAATTTCCTGTTGTCTCTACATTGTTGACACCTTTATCCTTGAGCTAGAAGAAAAGAAGTGCTTAGGAGGCTTAATCTACACTACAAAAGATTGTTTAAAATAAAGATGTTGTCCCTGAACTCACTCATACCTATGATGAGAGTCTGTGCGGTATATTGTAATCTAATGCAAAGACTTGGAATGAATACTGACTGTGAAACAATTTAAAAAAAGGGGGGAGTGGATCAGAAAAGCACCACTGCTGAAATTTAAGTAATCGTTTTTTATATATCTATAAAAATCAGCTGTACCTAGATTTTACCATGTATGCTCCTCAATCATTTTGGGCTAAAGAGAAAATTTGAACGGTTCCTGAAAGATGAGAATTATTCTGAAATTTTGCAGCCAAAATTACAAAAACAGTCCAGGCGGCCTGTAAGATACCTGGGTGTTCAAGGATTAAATGTAATTAATTAGGCATACATGCATTTTTTGGCATTGTTATCAAAACCAGAATTAAATATTCCAATAATTTTCTCCATCTCCTCGCTGAGCTGTCACACCTGGGATTTTGCTGCCTGGCATCACACAGTCCATCTGCCCTCCAGTGTCTGCCTGCTGCTTCAAATATACCGACTTGGCCGCCACAACAATCGATAATGACTTCTTGAGCCATAACCCACTCAGGCCCCATGCCCCTGACGTCCATCAGGGCTGCATAAGCAATGCATGAAGATGCACTTCAGGTTGGACTTAAGGAAATTCTGCCAAGGTGTCAGATAATGGCTTTGCTCAAGCAGGGGGAATACTTGAATGATGATACAGTTGAGCTCTGAAAAGAGCACTTTGAGGCACACCTGAACAAGGCCAACATGTCTTTTACGGAGGGGGCAGACTCGGGGGACATTTCTCGCTGGGATGCTCAAGGCTTTGGACATTGTTGTGTTCTCTTGGCTGACACATTTCATTAGTGTCACATGCCTAATGCCACATTCAACAACTAAATTTATTTTAATACTAGTAGTTTTCAGGACTACTACATATAATATTAGTCCTGCCATTTGTAGTGACCATGACTGCACTACACAAAGTACACCAAATATGCAAGCTTTGTTCAAACAGATTCCAAATGCATAAGGAAATTCAGTCGTATAACAACAAGCACTCTAGATGTCAAGCAACTTAAACAGTGGCCTGTGGGCTCCTCCAGAGCTGTCCTAAACTTTCTATGATTTTCATGAGTTTGAAGGGAAAGCAGAATTACTTTCGTGCTTTTTGTAGTTGAAGTGGTTCTGCTTGCTTAATCAGATGGCAGCTTTCAACAGGCACTGCAGTGTTCTGTATCCAACGATAAATTGGCCTGGAATGACAGTTTAGCATCTCTGTGCTGGAGGTGATGATTCCCTGCCAGAAAACAGTTGATGGTTCATAAATAAGCTACTACTTTAACTGGCAGTCATTACTAAAGTGGTTTGCTCCATATAAATCATTGTTTTAGTACCACTAGAACGCCTCACAAAATGAACAATAATGTGGTTTAATGACAGCAGCTGCTGTGAGATTGGCAGTATACATTTAACATGAGTGATAAGAGATACAGAAGGACAAAAATGGTGTAAAACACTAAGTACTGACAAACCAATTCTGAATTATGTGAGAAATGTGTTTTCTGAAAAACCGACACAAAACCAAAACTGTTCCAGTGGGGAAATGAGGATGAAGCTGCATGTGAGCATGGTACCACTGCAGACTTCAGGGGTTAGACGTAGAACAAACAAGTCAGATATTTAGAAGAAACTAAGTGGAGCTGTTGCTCCTGTGTATAAAAAAAATTACCTAGCTGAAGACTGAGAATCTGATAATGACGCCTAGAAGATTTCTGGGCATGTCAGCGTGGCAAACCTAGTGCTGAGCCCAAATACACTGGAAAGGTTACATATCTGATCTGACTTAGGAATGCTTTGGATCTGACAGGAAAAGATGGAAGATGGAATGAATTTGTGCCATTACCTCGGGCCTGGACATTACCTGTCCAGGCCCTGGACAAGTGGCAGAAAAGACGTTTAGATGGAGATATTTTTTCTGTGTAATTAGATGTGTATACTTTTTTAAACAGTGTGTAATAAAGCTAAAGATGCAGAATTGCAAAAATAAGTTTGTACTTCTAAAGGGAAGAATAGGCTTTAAATACCAGTTTTTATGACAAATGATATAATGACTATATTGAAGGCAAAAGTCCAGCATTATGCTTTCCTGTAAATGCTCACGTGGATATTATTACCCAGCACAGGTATGCGACTATTCTTATTACACAGATTTCTAGTTTGGATTCCATAATGATACCTTAGATTGGTGTCTACAGTAATATCATCAGGGAGGTTTCCTTTTTGGCATAACTGATTGTCTGTATTATTTTAAAAGATAAAATAGTAAAGATACAGGTAGCACTAGCCCACCTACAAGTAATGTGTCCATTTTGGTTTTTTATACTGCTACAATTGTAATAGTATACTAGTGTGACTGACACACACACACACACACACACACACACACACACACACACACACACACACACACACACACACACACACACACACACACACACACACACACACACACACACACACACACACACACACACACACACACACACACACACACACACACACACACACACACACACACCCCCCTACCTCTAAGTGGAAGGTACAAAGAAGTTTGGATAGAGGCTTGCATATATCCTCTTGTTTCACAGTTAGTATTAATTTCAAGTTTTTGCATTGGATTACAATCTACCACACACTCTCATCTTATCTGACACTTAATTGTCTGGATGATGAAATTTAATACTAGTTTTTATTAGCTGTTCCACTTTATAAGCTCACTGTCGCAAATAGCTACTGAATGTACAAACAGTGAGAACAGGTCATACTTTTGGAGAAGCGGTACAGGCTTAAGTTTTATTTACTTGACAGAAAAACAAAAAACAAACAAACAAACAAACAAAAAAAACACCCATCAAGGTACTTTAAATGTGCAAAGTAATTTGTTTGAGCAGATCAACTGGTGTTGTACTTGTGGATGGTCAGTTGTGCTCCTTGTTTCTGTTGACTTATCAAAATGTTAGCACCTTGAAAATTTTTTGTATCGGTCTATTTCAGAATGGTAAGGACAGTGACATTCAATGTCATGTCCCATAGTTGGAAACCAGAGAAAAACCTGAAAAGTTATTGCCCTGTTCCAAAGGAAGGACCAGGGCATCAAGAGAACTTGCATTCCAAAAAGTTATTTATTCTTTGAAGCTCGATATCGTCATTCATGTTCTTCAGGGTCCAAGTGGGCCGCCATTTGGCCATCCATCACAGAGATACCACAGAGACAGACAACCACTCGCTTCACACTCACACCTGCCAGCACTTTGGAACCACCAATTAACCTCCAAAAGTTGATTGTGTTCATCTGGATGTAGCGTTTTCACTGGGAGAAACATTTCATCACTCATCCAAGTGACTTCTTCAGTCTTAGCTGAGTGCAGGATTCCCCAATCTTATAAACAGTACATTTGCATAATGACTGAAACCAGCCCACTGAAGGATCAATGGGCTGGGAGGTCAGCTACGTCCAGATGAACACAATCAACTTTTGGAGATTTACTTACCTGGATGATTGAGCATGCATCAAGACACCAATTAACCTAAAATCTTTGGAAGCCATAACATCCAGAATGAACACAGGCACAGAGAGAACATGACAAAATCCACACAAAAAGGACCGAGATGGCCCACAGATTTTAACCCAGAACTTTTGCTGTGAGGTCACAGTGTTGGCATTCATTTTTTAATCTAAGTGAATGATGTATATATAATTAAGTGAACCGCAACTTATTATGAGAGGAGCAGATTATGACTTTTAATTGTAGGAAATCCATTTAGGATCTTAGGCTAACTAGCAAGAATACAAGACAATGTGAATGACTTTGACCAAGACAAAAATAATCTATAGTCCGTTGTTTCTTGCTTGGGCTATGCAGATGTTCAAAGCACCCTCCAGGTATTCTAGGATCTTAAGGACATTTTCCTGTCTTTTCCTATCTGTTCCTTAAAGAGTTCGTCTCCTGCTTCTGTAAGATGCAGCAGGAGGGGAATTTGGGTAAATCTGTTCTTGTATTTATATGTGAATGGTCCAGTGGCTCTCTACCCCTAGTCATAGGTTTGATGTTCTATTAGCTTGAATTTTAGTGGGGCATGTTTTGATCTATAAACACGTTGCATGCAGCAACAAACAGTTTGTTTCATTATTATAGACTTTCTTTGACAATAAGCTTTATCTGACTTGGTGCGGGAATTCTCGATACAATCACATCATTTTAGGTAAACCACCTTTATGTCATGTCTCGTGTTTAAATGTCAGCCTGTCTCATCGCGTCAGCCTTACTGCTCGAGTTTTATCCTGTCAGGTGCCATGTCAGTGTCACATCCGCCTCTGTTTACCATTGATTCACTTTGTGCCCCTCATGGCAGTTGTCATTTACTCTGGTTCCTGATACATTTCCTCAAGTATGTAATGAATCTACTCAGCATTCAAGGATGTTTTCCTCTGGTTAGTTTAAAAACTGGGCTGGAAAAGGAAGTTAAGTTGGCCTAAAATATGGGAAACTGAAAGATGTTTTTGGTCTCTTTCCCAAATGCAACTGGTGTTTTCAAGCTTAGCCAATTAAGAGGGGATTTGTCTGAGCTTATCATCTTCATTCCTTCCCTTCCCTCATATCTGGGTCTGTTCCCCTGTCCTTTTAGCTAGTTTTGTTCCCCTGTGTCCTCATCTCCTTCTCTTTCCTCCCCTTCTAATCGCTTGTTACCCCATCTCCTCTCTTTGCACTCCAATTCTTCTCTACTACTCCCTCCTCTTATCAGATATTTATTGCTGGTAGATAGATTTCACTTTTTCATTTTCAGGTTGGGATGAGTGTTTGCCCTGTTTATAATTTATTCCCTGCTTATGTTTTATTTGTCAGTTATTCAGGGATCTGGTAAATATTTGCACTGAGAGGCCTGGCGGTAACCAGCCAATTGGCGTATCATCACTCTATGTCAACTGGAGCTGGCTTGCGTGTTTTGTGTTCGTGTGTGTATTTATACATATGCAAGGCAGAAAGAGATTGCATTGTGATGTGTGTAAGAGAGGGCGTGTGTGTGTGTGTGTGTGTGTGTGTGTGTGTGTGTGTGTGTGTGTGTGTGTGTGTGTGTGTGTGTGTGTGTGTGTGTGTGTGTGTGTGTGTGTGTGTGTGTGTGTGTGTGTGTGTGGGGCGGGGGGGGGGGTTATTGCGGTGGCTTTGGCTGTGGGTCAGGAATGAATTCCAGCTTCCAGAGTGAAAGAGAGTAGGATCCAGCAGTGGTTTCAGGCTGTTATTGATCAGATGTTGTTTTATGGAGCTTTCCAGATAGAAAATAAACTGTATGAGGGGAGTAAAAAATAATTGAATCACACAAATAAGCTAACTTGTTATAGTGAAAATCTTTGAAGCTGACTGCACTCTGACGATCTCTGCCCATTCGTGTCAATTGTTTCTTTGTCTTCATGTTTTTCAGATACCTGGTGGGTGGTGAAGGGATTGTCGGTGCTAACTGGAGGCACCTGGGCCTGGTGTTCTCAGTTTACAAGCCTTAGGATGTTGCTGGCACCCTTCTTCTCTGGCCTGGCAGGGAGCCCTGTGGTTATGTCATCTTAGTTTCTCTTCAGCGTTTTTTTGTTTGTTTTGTTTTCCTGCACCTTACCACACTCACACACACACACTCATGCACAGCTAGAGATCCTACTGATCTGCAGGAATAACTTCTTATGTAATTTTGTTATTTATATATATATTTAATATCAGTAACTTCACTTAGTTTATGAAAATATTTATGAAAAATATGAAAAATGTTGGCAGCTAAAAACAATGTGTTGTCCCTTTTTATCACTGAGATATGAGCTGTTGTGACAATAGAGATGGAAAAAAAGGGGATAGGATAAGCCAAGTAATTTAAAATAAGTCAAGGGAGAGAAGCAGCCAAAAAAAAGGTAGTTTGAGATGTTCTTGTAATAAATTGGTTTCACTTGTTGGTTTGTGTTAAAATGTAATGTTATATTATGTCTGTCTTTGCACAAACCTTACTAAACTTTTTTGTGACTGACAGCTATGACTCATCAGGGGATTGACATTTTGGCTCTAAGCTCTACACAACATTACATATTTATTTATCAATACATCAAAACATTCATATTTTTCACAACCTAAAACTCTCCTAATACACTTCCTAGTCTCAGTATGTTTTGGTGGTCAATATTTCATGCCCTGACTTCTGTCCAAATCTATACCTAAATATTTTCAGTGGCCATCGTTTTGATGGGGAGTTTTATTTGCTGTGCACCAGGGACAAGTGTTGGACCAGAGTTTGCACTCCACCAGATGGCAACATTACCAGTGACTGTTTATTTCAATACAAACTGGATTCCAGCATATGGGCAGAAAATTTAGAAACTTTAGATGAATGACCACTATGTACTTGTGCATCTGTGTATGTTTGTGTCTGCAGTATTGCTTTAGCAGCCTGGCTATTCCTCTGACTATGCATTATTTCATGCGTTCTGGAGGATTTATACTGGAAATAAATAGGTTCACATCCTTTGATGGATCGGGCTGGTAAAGACTCCAATCCGGCCCAGTGGAGCGCTTTGGAAAATGTGAAGAAGGGCATAAATTGTGTATTTTTAACTTTTACTTTCATAAATTTTATGGCATTACCCAACAATAAAAGCCCCTCATACTACACTGAAATAATTAAGTAATAGATAAACAATTTCTTTCAGTGTCTACGATTTTTTTAATGGAGCCACAGAAAATGAAATAAAAGAGGGCATTTTCTGAATTAAATTTTTTTTTTTTTTTTTTTTAAATTGTGTTTTATAAGGGAGCTTGAAAAGAAATCAACTGGACTTCTTTAAGTTGCTTTCTTTACAAAGTCCTGTATGCATTCATTATTGTATTAGCCCTAGTCACCATGTACTTATTATATGAAACTCAACCATTGCACAAACACACTCTTCGTCATCAGACTGAAGCAATATTATATCACCATGACCTAGGACAGCTGGAAACAGAATAGTGGCAGAAAATATTATAAAAATAGTGCAGTGGGTATAAACAGGTTTATATACCTAGAGGTAATATAGAGGGATTCAAATTAAGACTTCAGGTTTTATAAAATTAAAAGAGACTTTAGTACCCGCTTCAATTTATTCAGTTTTCAGAATTGCAGTGGCACATTGTTACTCATCTGGATCTGATCCTCCTGAAAGCCCAAAAATGTATTATTCAATACGCCCATTTTAGAATTGTCTTAAATAGGTGATCAGATTGATAGTCCTGCAAAGCTATAGTAAAAATGGCTCAGAATTAGTTATGTAACATTGTTACATATATATGCACTTTGGTATACTTCCATAACAGTAGTTGATAAAAACAAAAAAACAAAAAACAAAACAAACTCATACTTATCAATATTTTACATACTAAATGTTCCAGTTTACAAGCAAAAACATGACATAAGATAAGATAAAACTTTATTAATCCCTCGGGTGGGTTCCTCTGGGAAATTCGGTTTCCAAAAGCACAGCACCGACAGAAGTTACAGAGCGCGAGCAGAATATTACACACACACACACACACACACACACACACACACAAATAAAATATACGAAGGGGATAAATAGGAATAAGAATACAAGTGAATTGCACATTTCAAGTATTGAAGTCTATTGCACCGTTGACTATTAACAAAAAGTATTGCACAGTGAAGTGAAGAGGCACTACAGCTTAGTTGTTCCCCCCTCCTTTGTCCTCCTGTTTCCCCTCCCTCTCCCCTCCAGAGAGGAGTTGAACAGTCTGATGGCGTGTGGGACAAAGGAGTTTTTAAGTCTGTTGGTTCTCGTCTTTGGGAGAAGCAACCTGTCACTGAACAGACTCTTCTGGTTGTTTATGGCCGTGTGCAGAGGATGCCCAGCATTGTCCATAAAACTAAAAGCAAGTGCTACTATGGAGCTGATGGTTAAAGTCCAAAGGGCAACAAACAAACAACGGCAACAAATTTACTCAGGGAGCACAGGAGGAACAGCAACAGACAATCTGACAAAGGCTACAAGGAGAACAGGTCTATTTATACACAGAGGGTGATTAGGGGAGTAGAGACAGCTGGAGAAAGCGAGATACAGGTGCAGACAATCACAGGAGGGAAGTAAAACTCAAAGGAAGTCACAGGAGACAGTTATCAAAGCAAAACAGGAAATAACCCAAAAGATAACTACTAAAGACTCGCCCTAAAACACAGGAGGTTGGAATAATAAACTCAAGATAGAAACCAAAGCACAACGAAAACACAAGAACTAAAACTGTTCATTTGACCTGGAGTAAGGTGACGACAGAAAGAGGAAGGGAGGGAACTAAACACAAATAAACTCCATAACTGCCAAACAGTAACTACAAACTAAATGCAACAAGAACTAAATATTAGAGGTAATAAAAACAAAATGACAAACTAATAATAATCAAAAAGTAAGAGCATTTAAACTAATATGAAACCAAACAACTGGGACCAGAACACGGGACTAAAACAATGACAGACTGCTAAAATATACAATAGCACTATTAGCTAGCAGGCAAAATCTGCCATTTAGTCAAAAGATGACCCTATAATTTGAGTTGACTAATCCATGAGTGCCAAAGGCTGAGAGGATGAAATCTGAATAACAACTGTGCTTCCTGAATGAATGTTTTGTGTCTATAATTAACATTTGGTTTTCATAATAGATAATAATTACAGGAGGATGCAGAGTGCAGGCACTACTTACCATGTTTTTTTTTTCCATGCATGCACAAGGTTGTAGCAGGGCTTGTATGCCTGAATATCTGACATTACTTTTAGAATACATAGTTTCACAGCTTTAAGCAGAATTATCCTTGTCAAGGTCTAGTTTATCTCTATATCCCTCATTTCTCACTTTGCTTATGCACCCACACGTCCATCAAATATGCTTTTTTCCCTTTTGTATCTAATTAGAGTTATTCAGTATAAATGGGTTCAGACCTTGAATGAGTATACTGAAAGCTGAGGGCCAAAGCTTGCAAAGTGCAATGTAGCGTATACTGTGTGCTTACATGTGTGTCGGTGTTTACACTTTGAAATAATGTGAGAAATAGTTTTTCTCTCAGCAAGATATAATTTGACATGATTTTGTGTTTAAATCTTTAATGTAAAGGATATACTGTCTTTTTTTTTATTTCGACTTCATCATTGATTTTCAGTGTTAATCCATAAGCATTCGGTCAGTGACTTTTTTTTCATTTGGCCTCTGTACACCATGATATTCAATTAAAATGGGATTGAAGTGCAGACATTCAGCTTTAATTTAATAAAAATATCAAATTAACTGTTTAGAAATTGGAAACATTTTCATACATCCCCCATTTTCAAAGGCTCAAACTAAAAACCCATGGACATCACCGAATCCTGTGATTGTTCCCCTGAGATGCTTTGCCAGGTCTTTATAGCAGCCACCTTCAGTTGCCGCTGGTCTGCGCCTCTCTCTTCATTGCTACATTGTGTTGAGATCAGGTATCAAACAATATCCCATTTTGCCTTGGGAAACTCATGGGCTGCTTTTGAAGTGTGCTTTGGGTCTTTATCCGTTTTCACTGTGAAGTGCTGTACAATCAGTTTTGAGGCAACTGGCTGACTGAGCAGAGTAAAGCCCTTATAAACTTTAGAATTCATCCTGCTACTTCTGTTAGCTGTCACATCATCAATAACATTACCTCCACCATGTTTGAAAGATGACATGGTATGCTTCGCGTCGTGAGCTGTTCCTTTTCTTCTCCATGATTTTCTCTTCCCATCTTTCTGGTACAAGTTCATCTTGTTGTCACTTGTCCAGACTCTTTAAAATGATTTCAGACAGAGTCTAATCTGGTCTTCTTGTTTCAAACGGTAGGTGTAACCTTGTTGCAAACTCCCCATATTTATGTGTATACAGCTCTGCATTGTACACTTTGACAACGATACACCTACAAATTCTGACAGCAAGTCAGAGGCAAAAAACAAAAGATTTATCAGATTCAATACACAGGATTTCGTTTAACTTCAGTGTTGTTGTTGGTAGATATGACTTTATTTTTCAGCCACATTAGTGGTGGGGATGAGTCAACACACAGTTTGTTGGGCTGTACTGATTGCCTTATTGTTTCCAGCTGCCGGGAGCAATGCAAACTGGATGCTTGATGAGGAGGGATGGCACCTTTGAGGGGAGGGTCTAGGTCTGACTCGAGGCAGTTTCATATGTTCCAATCAGTGACTGGGGACTTTAAAGCTATTGGTTTAGCAGCTGTTTACTATGTTTCTGGTGTGTTTCAATAAAGCTTTGACTCTGACTTTGACTGTTCCTGGCAGATATGTTTCTTTTTTTTTTTCCACATCACTGATTATAGTTAATCCCTTAAGGTGGTAAGAATATTTATTGTAGTTAATAGGACTATTATTATATCATGAAATTAAATAAATGTCACCTGATGACAGTCTTCCATGTGTTCTTATATAAGGCTATTATTCGCATCATATTTTTCTTCTTCTTTTTATTAAGGGGGGGTCTTAGTGACAAATTTAACAATCAGTCAGAAGGGACTTTCCTATGTAATGGTAAAATGCTCCTATTAATACTGTCACGGTCTGTGGAGACAGGCCGTGCGGTGGTGTGTGTGATGGACCCAGGTGCGTACACAAGTTAGTAGACGGGAGTGAATTTAACAGAAAGCGAGCCTTTATTATGGCTGAGACAAAGTGTACAAACAAAGCAGGGATAGAGTGACCAAACTAGACTATAACTAAACTGGGAAAACTAATACTGTGACAAACTAAGAAGACTCAGAGACTATGATTATAACTGCAGAGACTGACCGTGAAAACATGGAGGTGGGAACACAGACGACGCGACACAGACTGCATGAAACACTGAGACTAAATACACATGAGGGATGATTAGGGGAAGTGGCCACACATGGGAGCACAGCTGACACACATGAACCTAACGACAGGACAGGTGAAACTAAAAACACTGACATAGAATACAGACTTTCAAAGTAAAACAGGAAACATTGAGACTAGACATGACATGAACTAAACATAGACATGACGCATGAACCAGGGAGACTTAGTACAGGGGGAGATGACATAAACAACTGAGGAACAAGACTAAACTGCAATCTAGAAATAAACAAGGTGAACTAAGCTAAGGCACAAAAGAATACAAAAGATACATAAACTCAAACACTGGGTCGCTCGACCCAGGACCATGACAAATATGCTGAATAGAGCAATTCTTTAGCAATCCCCTGACGCGGCTCTCCATTGTGGTTTGCTAACAGCTCATTTACAATGACTTCATAGTGACTCCTCTTCTATACTTTAAAAGTAAGTTAAATGTAAGTAAGTTAAAATGTAAAAAAGCATGTTAAAATATTACAATAACCATTTAGAAATTATAAATAAATAATTAGTAATGTAAATACATAATTTGTAAAACTTTACTAAATAATGTTTACTAACAGAAAGTAGTAAAAAAGGTACCTTAGCATGCAAAACTATGGATGTGTCCCATCACAGTTTTACATCTTTGGATGATTTGCCTTGCACCTTCCTCAATGCATAAAATAATAATTTTTCTAAGGATGTGTATTTAAGTGTGTGCCTATCTGTTAGAGAGAGAAGAATAAAAAAAAATATTCCTGTCTTTGTGCATGTTAGCGAAAAGTCTTTAGGGGGCATATTGAGACAGGTGTTCGTGCACATCCTCTAATCTAATGCTCACTCCCCCTCTCTGTTTTTTTTAGCAGGTGACCATGAAAAGGGTATGAAACTGCCTTACCACCTTGCCCAATAAGACTTGGCAGTCTTATTAGGCAGGAGGCAGAAGATAAAATACTTCAAAAAGATTTTTTAGTAGTCACTTAGGAGGATAATCAAACGCAAGAACAATATCCTGAAATGTTTTAATGTTCTAAATGCCTGCCACATTGTCTCAGTAATTAGAGTCGATTTCTTTATATGTTCAATCAAGTACAGAATTTGAGTTTTAAAAAATTACAGGCCCGTGCTTCTTGTCCTTCTTTTTCTCACTCCTTAAATTGTCTTTGAGTCAGTATTACACACAATATGATTTAATGTAACTTAATTGGCTAGGAGGCCATTCATCAGTGCCTGATGCAGTTAGCTCTGAGTTTTTTTATATGGTGTAATTTACTCAACTTGCAAAAGTTTGACTGGTGAGGATTAAATTCTGATTGAAGACTTTGTGAACTGTGGAAGCTGACATAGTAGTAAGACCTTTAGGAATGAGGAGTATTTACAGTACCATCTGGTTTCACTGTTTACAAGGCTGTTCGCAGCTGTGTGAAAATGTGTTTGCCCCTTTCCTGATTTGCTATTTTGCTGAAGCTTGTCACACTTAAATGTTTCAGATCATCAAACAAATTTAATTATTAGAAAAAGATAACACAAATAAACACAAAATGCAGTTTCTAAATGAAGGTGTTTATTATTAATAGGAAAAAGAATCCAGACCTTCATGGCCCTGCGTGAAAAAGTGACTACCCCCTAAACCTAATAACTGGTTGTGCCACCCTTAGCAGCAGCAACTGCAATCAAGCGTTTGCACTAACTGGCAATGAGTCTTTTCCAGCAGTGGAGGAATGCTGACCCACTCATCTTTGCAGAATTGTTGTAATTCCACCACATTGGAGGGTTTTTGAGCATTAACCGCCTTTTTAAAGTCATGCCACAGCATCTTAATCGGACTAAGGTCAGGACTTTGACTAGGCCACTCCAAAGTTTTCATTTTCACAAGTCTTTCATGCCTGCATGGCCATTTTTGCCATGCAGGCCATTTTTGCCTAATCTCTTTCTTATGGGGGAATCATGAACGCTGAGATACAGGTTCCACAGCTTTAGAAATGGCTTATATATGTCCTAAAACCTTTTCCAGACTGAGAGATGTCAATTAGTTTGTTTCTCATTTGTTCCTTATTGTCCTTGGATAGCCGGTTGATGTCTGGCTTTTGAGGATCTCTTGGACTACTCAGGTCCTATTTAAGTAATTTCTTGATTGAGAAATTATGGCAGTAATCAGTCCAGGGTGTGGCTAGAGAAACTGACCTCAGCATGTGATACACCACAGGTAATTTATGTTATGAGGCTGTGGGGGGTGGCAATCACTTTTTCACACAGAGCCATGTTAGTTTGGATTTTTTCCCCCTTTAGAAACTGCATGTTGTGTTTACTTCTGTTATCGTTGTCTAATATTTAAATTTGTTTGATGATCTGAAACATTTAAGAGTGACAAATGTACAAAAAACTAGGAAATCAGAAAGGGGACAAACACCTTTTCACACAACTGTATATTCAAAATAACAGCAGAGTCCTGTGTAGAGTCTCATAGAGGAATCGCAGATTCAGAAAGACAGACTCTGCTTATAGTTTATTCAACCTCGAAATCAACTGTCAACTTCACAGCCAAATTCAAGCTGATTTGATATCTGTTGCGTTATGTGCTTGTTTTGCTAATCCGCAGGGAAAACCAGCAAACATTTCTGATAGAAACAAACACAGGCACAGTAATGGACTGCTGGCTTTAAATGATAGCGCCGCACAAATGACATCAATGCTAATGTTGTGTATGTGACTGCAGCACCTGATGACTGGAGGATTGAACGGGGCACAGCTTCTGTCAAGAACGAAAGGCAGGAGAGTCACAGGGTTGGTAAGATGAGGTGCAGCACAGGAAAACTTAGTAACAGAACGGTGACATGGGTTAAGCAGACAGGGCATTGTGACGCTGGGCTGCAACAGTAATTATGCAAATTAACGTCAACTACAAACTTCCTGTCACACATTCTTTCTGTAAGGGATCAAAATGACCGTCTGCCACCTCTGGGTTCGACAGCTGCAGCTGACCGATTGATTGAAATGCTGCTGTGTCACCATGCAGTGATGTTTGTCACTGCCACTTCTTTGATTTTTATGGCATAAGGTTGTGTTTCCATCTTACTTTTTGTTTTTTAGTAAATTTCACCTTAGTATTTTTTTGTCCTGCATAATTACAGTGTTTTTGTTTTTCTGAACTGGTGCTACCTGCAGCATTTTCAAAAGTTTGTTTCAGCTTTGGTGTGTACACAGAGCATGTGGCGTATTGGCTGTATTGTCCGTATGGCTGGTACAAGTAACTGGCAATCAAATGAACTCCTTTCTTCCTCTTTAAAAAAAAGCACCAAATACTGACAGTTTGAAGTTAGTAATAGAGTCCACACTTGCTTTTTTTAGAAGTACTTTCCAGACCTGTTAGAAAGGAGATAATGCTTGCAGCTGTTCCAGTCCGTTAATTCGATGCTTTCAGATGTGCTAGGACACGGAGAGGATTTGTAAGATTTGGCAGTCCTGAGGACATTTAACAATGTAGAGAAGAGAGAGAACATTTTATTGCCTTAGTAGTTTTCATGTATCCACTGAATGTGTCCAATGATTCCCTGGTGTGAAATGTCTTGATAATCAGCCCTGCATAAACTGAAAAAATACTAAGCCATAACCATCAATCCATCTATTTTCTTAACAGCTTATGCGAAGGGGTTCGCTGAGAGGATAGAGCTTGTTCCTGCTGACACTGTACAGGGGGCAGAGTACACACTGGTCAGCTCACTGACCAATCACAGAAGCCATAACCGAACATTCTGAATTTAGGACAAAACACAGTTCATGATTGGTTGAAATCTAATCAGCTATCATGTATATGCTTTTCCCACATGAAAACAATGTTTATATTATGTACATTTAGAAGACCATTATATGTCTCATATTAACTTGCACATCTTGTACTATATGAAAGCAGCAACTGTTAAATCTTTCTCATGTAAATTATCACAAAAATCATAAACCAAGAAAATATTTGCTGTATGTAGAAAAAATGAAACATTGTTCTTTCAAGAGTAAATTATTGCATACAACATAAATATTCGTCTATACACCTTTTAATAAATATTTAGACAGTGGAAAGCCGTTTGCGTGATATTTCACCTTCCTGTGTTCATGCCTCACTGGTCTCGCCAGGTGGGAACAAACAGGGCAAAAAGCAGTTGTGCTGAGTGCTGTTAAAGTGGCATTTATACATCTGGGAGGGAGAGAAGTAGTGTTTTAACAAGAGGGGAACCTTATCTCTTTCCTTGGCCCTGTCACACAAACCTAAAGGCTAATCAGTGACTATCTGGAAGTCTTAGGTTGCCATGGAAAAATAAGCATTCCTTGGGCGCTTGGCGAGTAGTTTCTTGGATGTTGCTGGCAGTGACTATGTGAAATCTTATGACTGCCAAAGAAATCCTTGTGATAACTTTGTTGATAGCAGTGACTGCTTTGGATATGCAAACTCTGTAGCAAGTCTGGCAATGTGCTGGCAAGCAAAGCAATCACAAGGAGGTTTTTAGTTCAGCACTATATACTTGTCGGCAAACTAATCTTGTGAATGCTAGCAACCTTCAGCAACCACTTGCCAACTGGTTGGGGAATACACATTTTTCCCTAATTACCCCTGGCTGTCATTGGATTGTGAACCCTACCTCAAGGTCTTTGAGACTAGGGCTTAGGAAATTACAAATATCACCTCATCAGCAGAAAGTTGAACATGAATATGTTCCTTTAACATCTTCAGATCAAGCTTGAAGTCTGCACCTGCCATGTGTACACATCATTGTATCAGAGAACAGTACTTTCACTATAAGAAAATATTAACATAAAGGTGACATTTAAATACTTACCAATAACCTTTTCATAGAATAGTGATGGGCACATGCAGACCTAAGCATTTGTTACTATAAAATAAAAAGCGACTCAGGATTTAATATTTTAAAATCCACCTGGAAACCTCTGAGAAATTAATAATTTGATGGTCTGCATTTTATTGTTGTACATTTATCACTGATCTAAGAACAAGATAGTAACTTTGATGTTTTATCAAATTGAGTCCTTACCTGTTTTAGACATACAGAACTTCAATAATGGAGCCCTTCCATTCATGAAAAAGTGTATCATACATTTCCTTATTTTCATAGAAGCACACCAAGGATAGTAACAGAACCCGGACAGCCCCTCTACATGTCAAAACAACTTGCTGTCATCATTGCAATGATGTAAGCCTCCCACTCTTTCTTTGCCATCAAATCATATTCTCCTCTGAAACAAAATGTGCCATCAGAATAAATGAATAAAACATTCACAAGGTAATGAGTTAAAAATGACTAAAATATTTTTTTAATTAGTGTAAGTCTCAAACTTGGACAGAAGAAGAAAGGCTACAGGGAAACTTTCCTTTGTGTGTGAAAGACTGTCTAGCTGTGAAAGCCGGAGCAAGGGAGAAAGAGCTGAGTGTGTCTGGTGTGTTTGTGCTGTAAGCCTGCAGTGCTGCAGACAGGAGCAATCAGCTTGAAACATTCTGCTATAAGAGGTCATAACCAACAACTTTTTATGAAAACAGCTGCGTCTGTGAGTTGGTGTGTGGATACATCAGTATGAATTTTCCAGTTTTTAACACGCATTTGTGTGCATTTCTGTCTGTATCATTGTGAAGGATCTGCCAGTAGCTGGAGTGTTAGGGGATATTCAGACAGAAAATAACTCTGTGGTGAGAAAAGTTTGATTGGTGTGTTACCCTCTACTAGTAAAACATCCATGGATTTTAAGCCTGTTCAGCCCCAAAATTCTGAGCCTTACTTTATTAATTAGTACTATTACTAGCAGCTCATTGTTTGCAAGGCTACCAATAAGGCTGATGTACTTCAAAATATCCTTACCCAATAATAAAACAAAACAACACTACATTTAAGAGTCTTTCAGTAGTATTCATATATACCATCAAATTTTGTTATGGTTAAGGAAAATTTTTATCTTTATGAAATATGAATAAGAAAAATCTTTTATGGGTAAAGTTCATCAGTGCATACACCAATATGTAAAAACCCTACCATACACCCTGTTTTTCATTGATGTGGACCAGCAGTTCTCTACTACTCTGTTTGACACTGCACATAACATTAACCTGAAACTGTAGGCTTAGTAGTAGGATACAATGCAAATCTTAAATTATTGATCAAAGAAACCTGTCATGGTACTGGGTCGTGTGACCCAATATGTGGGTTTTAATGTATCATTTTGTATTCATTGGTGTTCTAGTTTCAGTTTGACTCATCTAGTTAATTTCCAGGTTGCTGTTTAGTCTTTTGTTTCTTAAATTCCTTTTGTCATCTCTCCCTGTACTCAGTCTCCCTGGTTCCTGCACCTACCTGTCATGTGTCATGTCTGTGTGGCTCTTGTTGTCAAGTTCGTGTAATGTCTATGTCTCCGTGTTTCCTGTTTTATTTTGAAAGAGTCTGGTGTACTTTGTTCATTGCATTTAGTTTTACTCTCCCCTGTGTTGTCATTTTGTTTCATTCTAGTCAGCTGTGTCCTCATGTGTCTCCACTTCCCCTGATCACCTCATGTGTGTATTTAAGTCCTCAGTCTTCCTGTGTTCGTCGTCGTGTCGTCTGATTCACCCACCCTGTTATTCTAGCTGCACGTCATGATTCTAGCCTGCAAGATTCGGTATCGGACATGTTCATAGTCACTTATTCCAGTCATGTTTGCCAGCACCGAGATCTTGTTCATAGTTTTTCATGTCGTGTTCATAGTCAGTTCATAGTACTTTGTCATAGTCTTCGTAGTCCTCAGTCCTAGTCTTCGTTCATGGTCCTCGTTCATAGCCTTTAGTTTCTCCCAGTTTAGGTTCTTAGTTTTGTCATTGCCGTAGTTTATGGTTTGTTATTTTGCCTTCTGTATCAGCCCCAAATAAAAGCTCGCTTTGAGTTTATCAAAAGTTTTGCCTCCTGCGTCTGTGTCTGCACCTGGGTCCTCCAAACACTCTGACTGTGACAAAACCAATATGTATAATATACCCCTTAAATCCCTCTTTTAAATTTAAAGGTTAAATGCATAATTTTTGGTGATTATCAGCAGGTATACCAACATCAAAGCAAAGGTTTGTGTAATACACAAAGTTTTGTATATATAGGAAGATAAGATATGATTAAGAATAACAAGATTATTAACCATATATGTCCGTGCCATGTCTGACTGAAGCAAAAAAGTGTGCAGGCCTGGCAAAACTCACTGACTTCTGATGGCTTAAGTGAAGTGACGTACACAGTTTTTCTTGCTTGTGCGACATTTACACACAAATCTTTGGAAGATATAGCATATGTGGTTGGGATGTAAACTGCCTACTTGTTCTGACAAACCAACACACAAGGCATCATAGTCCAAGTATTCACTTTTCATAGGTGGCTATCAGCTGGGGTAGACTTCTGTCTTTACAGATCTGATGCTTAGGGCCTGCTCTTGTACTGAGACTGAAATTCATTTTCATTACTCGTGATCCTGTGGCAATATAGAGATGACACTATATAGGGGATATAATCCAATCTGTTCCCTCCAACTTTTCATTAAGCCACTAAAAACAGCTTTTCCAGAGTGAAAACTACTGTTGACAAAATAAAAGAGAAATCCATCGCACTCAGAGCAACGGGAGATAAAAGGAGGCAAGATACTGAACCCTGAGTTGCCCCTGTTGGATTCATGAGAGTTTGTGTGCGCGTGAATGCTAGACACAGAGCTTGGGTATAGAATACGAGGACTATATAAAGGTGTTTGTGATTGGATAAATGAGGTTTGTAGTAAAAAGCACTTTGAGGGCTGAATCATAAGAAATGCCATGTAAATACCAGTCCAATGTGTATTCCCCAACAAGATATTCTGTAACACAAACCATCGTCCTCTCAACAGAGACACAACAGAAACACAAAATGTTGTTGTTGTGTTTGATGCCCTCAGTCATATGTTGGCAGACACCCTGCCAAAAGCTAAGTGCCCAGGTCCACTCAGAGCAGGAGTTAACAAAATGCTATCATCCTTTACTGTGTATGGCTCTGTGGAAATTGATATGTGGCAGCTGCTTGTGTTTTATGGTGGGTTCATTACAGTGTCCGTGTGGGCGTTTGGGTTGGAGTCATTGATCCCTGCTTCCTGTTGAGCTGAGTTGAGTTTATTTTATATATCTTGTTTCAACTCAGAGTTGAATTCAAATTGAATCAAAATGTGGATATATGCCATGAGGTTTGGATACTGCGATAAAATCTACCTTTTTATGTACTTGATTTGCCAATGCTGCGTGTGTTGCAAAGCTTGCTGGGATACCATGCATTATTTTTTGTGCTTATTCATGCTCATTTATCAACATCAACAAAGATGAGGGCACTCTTGATCTTTGCTTTGCTTGTAAAGCAAGGTAGAATAAAGAAAAAGAGAAGGCTTCTGAGAGAAATTTCAGAGTCAGATTATGACTGAGAAGCAAAACTAGCAGAGAACTGGAAAAAAAAAAAGATATGTAGAGGGGGGGATACACAGAAGCCACAGGAAAGCTTCAGAACACTTAAAGCCTGCAAGCATGCAGCTCCCTTTTCTCGCATATTCAGTGCCCGAGGAGACAATTTTCATATCCAGACTGAGTAGACCAAATGTTCCTACTCTACTTTATATCACTTGTCCTCATATCACACACAATATACTAAAGACATTGCAAGTACTACTTCCTGTCATTTTTTGTGTTTAAAATGTAATATCTGGCAGGCAGCGGAACCCCGAAGCAAATTATTTAAAGACCAGCTGTCTGTATCTGTAGTTATTCTGAAAAAAATAATAAAAGAGAAGCTCATAAATATGCTTTATGAGTGAAGTAAACTAGTTTTATTTATACATTTATACTAATTTGCTAATACTTATGTATGAATTTATCTTTATTTTCCTTTTGTTGATCTTTGTTCTTCCCCTTTGTATTGTCATGGTTTTAGTCTAAATTTACTGAAAGATGAGGCCAAAGAGACAACAACAACAGATAAAATCAGAAAAGAAAGCTATGATATCTCACTAACATGTAGGAATCAGAAGCAAAAGGCCTGAGTCTCCATTCTCTTTTAAGTGTGAAAATAAAATATACAATATGTGAACTGGGGTTTATAGTGTGGGTGCAAGTCTTGATATGGGTATGGCTGTTTAGGCTTACTCTGCTTTTTTTTTTTTTTCTTTTTGCCTTAACAAATTGCATGGAGAAAATAAACTGCAAAGAATAGAATGTCAAAGGTTTTTTGTGTGTGCTAAAACCCTGTTAAACAGAGGTTGGAGAAACCCCGCACTTCTTTACTCCCGTCTTGTAGCCGGGACTTTTCCACCCTAATGAAAAAGAATAAGATAACATTAGCTTATACCTTAATTTCAACCTCCATTAACCAATTCATTTTAAGCATGGATAATAGCAAAAGGACCAGCTATCCTTTTATTTTTAATGAAGGAACATTAATGAATTCCACTGTTGTTTTCTGTTCTTTTCATGATTTTCTTACTATTTTAATGTCTGTATTTTGAAAAGTATTGTCTTAGCTATTGTCCCATTTTCAATTTAGAAACATATAACACACATAAAAACATGTGTCTGTGCAAGTTTTTTTTTTAGCATCAAGTCTATTTCATATAGGCTTTATCCAGCTAGTGTGTGGCTTTTGTTTCCACTCCTCAGCTGTTGGTATATGAGAGTGCAAATGCAACAGTCATATTCCTACTTCACTGTCTCCTCAATAGAGTTTGGGATGGAGATCCCAGTTTGGATCTTTTGGTCTAAGTTCCCTCACGGGTGCCTATGGAGGACGCTCCAAAACAGTCAATGGCGGTAGCAGCTCTGACTTTTCTTGTTTCCGTAGCAAACAAATATTTGCTTTTAAAGAATTACATGAATCACATTTTTGTGTGTGTGTCCAGGTTCATAAAGAGAGGTCAACTCACCCCTGTCAAAGTTCAGCATAAGAGTTTCACTGTTTAACAAATTGATAGTGGAGAGACCATCCACATGTTGCCATCAGCCAGCATCTCTAACGTAAGGTCACCAATTTCACGGCACAATGCTTTTAAGATAAAATTAATAGTTGATATTCTTAAACAAACAGCAGTTTCCATGTCAAAAACAAATTGTGTTTTTATACACATTTCATGTATAAATCTGACCCATGTTTGTTGTAAAACATTTTGTTTATGTGCTAATACATATTGTGTACTGTACATCTAGTACTTTCTTAATGCTGCCACTTGGATTGGACCTCAGACACTGGATTCATTTAAGAGGAGTGGCATCTGGTATCTTTCAGTCCTTTCCTTTTATGAACACGTACAGGGAGTGCAGAATTATTAGGCAAATGAGTATTTTGTCCACATCATCCTCTTCATGCATGTTGTCTTACTCCAAGCTGTATAGGCTCGAAAGCCTACTACCAATTAAGCATATTAGGTGATGTGCATCTCTGTAATGAGAAGGGGTGTGGTCTAATGACATCAACACCCTATATCAGGTGTGCATAATTATTAGGCAACTTCCTTTCCTTTGGCAAAATGGGTCAAAAGAAGGACTTGACAGGCTCAGAAAAGTCAAAAATAGTGAGATATCTTGCAGAGGGATGCAGCAGTCTTAAAATTGCAAAGCTTCTGAAGCGTGATCATCGAACAATCAAGCGTTTCATTCAAAATAGTCAACAGGGTCGCAAGAAGCGTGTGGAAAAACCCAAGGCGCAAAATAACTGCCCATGAACTGAGAAAAGTCAAGCGTGCAGCTGCCAAGATGCCACTTGCCACCAGTTTGGCCATATTTCAGATCTGCAACATCACTGCCCAAAAGCACAAGGTGTGCAATACTCAGAGACATGGCCAAGGTAAGAAAGGCTGAAAGACGACCACCACTGAACAAGACACACAAGCTGAAACGTCAAGACTGGGCCAAGAAATATCTCAAGACTGATTTTTCTAAGGTTTTATGGACTGATGAAATGAGAGTGAGTCTTGATGGGCCAGATGGATGGGCCTGTGGCTGGATTGGTAAAGGGCAGAGAGCTCCAGTCCGACTCAGACGCCAGCAAGGTGGAGGTGGAGTACTGGTTTGGGCTGGTATCATCAAAGATGAGCTTGTGGGGCCTTTTCGGGGTTGAGGATGGAGTCAAGCTCAACTCCCAGTCCTACTGCCAGTTTCTGGAAGACACCTTCTTTAAGCAGTGGTACAGGAAGAAGTCTGCATCCTTCAAGAAAAACATGACTTTCATGCAGGACAATGCTCCATCACACGCGTCCAAGTACTCCACAGCGTGGCTGGCAAGAAAGGGTATAAAAGAAGAAAAACTAATGACATGGCCTCCTTGTTCACCTGATCTGAACCCCATTGAGAACCTGTGGTCCATCATCAAATGTGAGATTTACAAGGAGGGAAAACAGTACACCTCTCTGAACAGTGTCTGGGAGGCTGTGGTTGCTGCTGCACGCAATGTTGATGGTGAACAGATCAAAACACTGACAGAATCCATGGATGGCAGGCTTTTGAGTGTCCTTGCAAAGAAAGGTGGCTATATTGGTCGCTGATTTGTTTTGGTTTTGTTTTTGAATGTCAGAAATGTATATTTGTGAATGTGGAGATGTTATATTGGTTTCACTGGTAAAATAAATAATTGAAATGGGTATATATTTGTTTTTGTTAAGTTGCCTAATAATTATGCACAGTAATAGTCACCTGCACACACAGATATCCCCTAAAATAGCTCAAACTAAAACAAACTAAAAACTACTTCCAAAAACATTCAGCTTTGATATTAATGAGTTTTTTGGGTTCATTGAGAACATGGTTGTTGTTCAATAATAAAATTATTCCTCAAAAATACAACTTGCCTACTAATTCTGCACTCCCTGTATTGTATCATGTAAAAGAACTTTCTCTGTTCTCGGTTTTCTGACACCTGGCATAGTTTTAAACTATAATGAACCACAGATTTAAAAAAAGAAAAGAAAGAAAAACAACACAAAAAAAGGACTAAAGGGAGTGAAGCACATTGATTTATGGACATTAAATTGTGCAAATAAAATGTTTGGATACTACTGTTTCTTCATTAGAAAGCAGAGAAAAACATTAGGCAAGCATTTGTAGACCACACTGCATTTTATAGTACATCGTGTCAGAAACAGGATAAAAGAGTGAAGACCTTTCTTAAAATAATGACAAAAGTACGACAAAGTAATATCAAGTAGAAGCATCTGTCAAGTGTGACAAATCACAAGAAAAAAAGAAAAAAAAATCTGTTATTCAGTTTATGCCAGAGGGCTTTTCTGTGTTCAGAGTGTGAATCCAATATGCCCCTCTGTAGAGCAATGTTATTTATGTCACCACCTCTAAGACAGGCTGTTTTTTTTTTTTTTTTTTTTTTTTTCAAATTCAACATAACTTTAACCAAGCTCTGGAGCCATAAATAGCCTGTGGAGAATATCATAATCCACACTTAAGTACATGTTGCATTCTAAAGTTAAGGCTTGCATGTTTTTTTTAATTGTCTGGCACAAACGAGGCAGCAGGAACAGTGCAACATAAATGCAACAAGTGTGCTGTTTCAGTACAGTAAAATTTGTTATTTCTTGCTAGCACAAAGATGGTGTCTAAGTTCGAGCACTGTGCACAGTGGAAACGGCAGGAAAGTTTTGGATTTAGGCAGGGGAGACAAAGAGCTGATGTTAATGAGAGATGGGTCATTTTTAAGACTACTGCTGCCTCTCCAGATGGCCTTATTTTATTATTATTACCTTTTTTGGCAAGACCGTCCTGGACAAAGACGGCCATAAATTAAATTCTCTTTGACAAGACTCATAACCAGACCAGCATAATGTGGTGCAATAATACTGCCCATAATAGTAGGAAAAGCTGTTCATGATGAGATTAATTTGTGCAAATGTTATTAAAAATGCATTTGGAGGCCAGAAGTTACCAGACTATCAGCTTGTTCCGAGTGATATTCTTTCAGGAAAGAAAGAAAGCTTGAAGAAGGAAGTCTTTGGCAATAAATGTCTTGCCAAAGACAAACAAATTAGACAGGCAGTGCAAGACTACTAATATGTGCCACAGTGATTGATAGTAGATTTATATCCTTTGACTGAGCCATAAAAAAGCACAAAGATGGTACTCAAAAAAGTAGAAACTCTTTTACTTCTTTTATTCAACCTCTCTTGAAATCAGAATTATTATAGTGAGACATTGTCAGTATGATTTAACTTTAAAAGTTAATTTTAAGTAATTCCCTGCTGACAACATGACATGACAACACTTGACTGATCAGGTAGAGCCAAATGTTTCAGTTGCAGCGATTCGCATAAGATACATGAGCCACTCTATCTTCCTGTTGCACTGAGATGATGGGATCTGTGGTGATTTCTCAGGCCCTGCCTCAATGGAATATTCTTGTGCGGTGAACAGTATAAAAGCTTTGGTTTGAAACAGCCTAAGAAATGAAATACTGATGTTTGCATTGTATATATTTTTAAAGGTGACATTACAAAAACTAATTAGTTTTTTTACACTGAAAATAAGCAGGTTTCTTAGTATTCAAATCAAATCAAATCAAATCAAATCAAATCACCTTTATTGTCACATCACATGTGCAGGTACACTGGTACAGTACATGCGAGTGAAATTCTTGTGTGCAAGCTTCACAAGCAACAGAGTTGTGCAAAATACAATAACGTGCAACAAGCAAAATATAAAAATGGTTAATCTAAAAGTAATAAATATATGTACCATATATAAAGGTATATACATTACTGAATGTGTGTACTAAATATGTTTTCTACGTGTGTGTGTGTGTGTGTGTGTGTGTGTGTATATACATGTTTTACAAATGAAATAGAGTAAACAATAAAATAAGATATATAAAATATAAAATATACAGAGGTAGGTATGTGCAAAACAGTGGCATTAATGTACAGTATGGAGTGCATAATGTTGAAGTTCCAGTAGTGAGGGTGAGGTGTCTATGACGTGTTCAGCAGTCTGATGGCCTGGTGGAAAAAGCTGTCTCTCAGTCTGCTGGTACGGGACCGGATGCTGCAGAACCTCCTTCCTGATGGAAGTAGTCTGAAGAGTTTATGGCTGGGGTGACTGGAGTCCTTGATGATCCTCCCGCTTTCCTCAGGCACCGCTTCCTGTAGATGTCTTGGAGGAGGGAAGCTCACCTCAATTATCCGTTCAGCACACCGCACTACTCTCTGGAGAGCTTTGCGGTTGTAAGCGGTGGTGTTGCCATACCAGGTGGTGATGCATCCAGTGAGGATGCTCTCAATGGCACAGCGATAGAAGGTCCTGAGGATGCGGGGCTCATGCCGAATCTTTTCAGTCTCCTGAGAAAGAAGAGGCGCTGCTGCGCCTTCTTCACTGTCTTGTTTATGTGTACTGACCACGTAAGATCCTCAGCCAGATGTACACCAAGGAAGCGGAAGCTGCTCACTCTCTCCACAGCGGCGCCGTTGATGGTGATGGGGGTGTGTACTCCTCTGCACCTCCGGAAGTCCACTATCAGCTCCTTTGTCTTTGCGACGTTGAGGGTGAGATGGTTGTCTTGACACCAGTGGGTCAGGCGCTGACCTCCTCCCCTGTAGGCTGTCTCATCACCGTTGGTGATAAGACCCACCACTGTAGTGTCGTCCCGCAAACTTCACAATGATGTTGGAGTTGTTAGTGGCCGTGCAGTCGTGGTGTAGAGTGAGTACAGGAGAGGGCTCAGTACACACCCCTGTGGAGCACCAGTGTTCAGTGTGATGGGGATGAGGTGGTGCTGCCCAGTCTGACCACTTGGCGTCTGTCAGACAGGAAGTTAAGGATCCAGCTGCAGAGGGAGCTGCTCAGTCCTAGATCCTGCAGTTTCCTGTCCAGCTTCGAGGGAACGATGGTGTTGAATGCTGAGCTGTAATCTACAAACAGCATTCTCACATACGTGTCTCTTCTCCAGGTGTGACAGGGCAGCATGGAGTGTCAGGGCTATGGCATCATCAGTGGACCTGTTGTGGCGGTATGCGAACTGTAGAGGGTCCAGTGAGTCGGGTAGTGCGGAGCAGATGAAGTCCCTGACCAGCTTCTCGAGCATTTGCTCACGATGGGGTCAGGGCTACAGGTCGCCAGTCGTTCAATGATGAGATGGTGGAGGATTTGGGTACAGGGACGATGGTGGCCATTTTGAAGCAGGCTGGGACTACAGACAGAGAGAGGGAAAGGTTGAAGATATGTGTAAACACTCCAGCCAGCTGAGCCGCGCATGACTTGAGGACGCGGCCGGGAATCCCGTCCGGACCAGTAGCTTTGCGTGGGTTCACTCTCCAAGTAATAGTATGAGATGTTAAGGTTACAAAGTATTCCAGATTCAAATTAACATAACCGTAAGTGAGATAAGCACAGTCTCGCACATGTGCAGTTCTGCAGAGACAACAAGCAGGGACTGTCCATCACTCAAATTCACACTCAATGTGCCTCGAATAACAAAGCGATAATCATCCTTCAAGTTTTTTGTAAAGTATCAACCTTTATATAATAATACTGCAAAACGGCTTATTTGTAGCCGGAGATGATGAAGCAGCATTTTATCAGTTTTTATGCGCTTCTTCATATACTTTGGAGTTTAAAAATGGGTTATTGCTAGCCTAGCTCACACGGTTTCAAGCAATCATGTTTCTGCTGGTAGGATTCGAATGCAATATCAGTGAAAAACCATTAAGTGTCACTGATGTAAGCTTAGATTTATTATTTAGTGTCATTTATTAATAATTAATAAACAGAAACCAGCAGGCATCACAGAAGACTTTTTTGTTGTATTTAAAGTAGCAGAGTGGTAGTATAACAATGAATAGCTTGAACTTTTGGAGTAAGCTACAGCTAAAAGCCTCGCTGATATTTTACTTAGGCAGACAACCTTTCCAGTTATTTGAAACATGTACTGCTTGTGTTGCAGGTTCTTGCCAGTTGTGCTAGTTTAAAGGATTCAGTTTGGGATTCAGCTGTAGCTCCGGAGGTAGAGTGGGTCATCTACTAATCTACACATCTGGTCTAAGAATCCATGCCAAACCAAATATGCAGATCAGTCTTCTGTGGGGAATGAAGGAGCAACTGAAAGCTTTATGTTTGTGATGCTAGAATATTTTCATTTCAAGATCCTCCTGTTTGTCTACAAAGCCTTTCATCATCTGTCTCCTTGCATCTCTGACACCTCACACCTCTTACTCCAGCCCCCTCTAGCCAGCTAGCCAGATGCTTATGACTGTCCCACGCTCAAGGGAATGTTAAATAAGACTTGCAGTATATATTAAGTGTTTTATACCGGAAGTCTCATTCACACAGCACTTTTATCCGTGCCCGAGCGCTTTCTAACAGTTGGGCACACACACTGGATGGATGCATTGGGAGGAAGCCAGGGTTCAGTATCTTGCCCAGGCAAGGATGCTTCAGCATACAGCTGGACGAGTCAGCGATTGATCCCCTGACCTTTCAATTGGTAGATGACCCACTCTGCCACCTTTGCCATAGTCATCTCCAGAAGCAACGGTGTGTTGTCTGTGTTTGAGTCCAAACTGTGTATGCCCCTCACAGTCAGACCTGCTCCCTCCAGTGATTTTTTTTATAACTAGACTTAGAACTTATTTTTATTCATTGCTATTTGAGTCTGTCTTTCTTTGCTCATTGTGCCTCTCGTGCTTTTTTTTAAATTTTTTTTTTCTCATTGGTTCCCTGTTTTTATTTTTATCCATTTTGTCTTTAGTACAGTATTATGGTCAACGTGATAGTCGTTAAATATACTTTATGAATACATTCCATTTTGAAGGTAAACTAGAATTTTATAGAGAAACAATAAAATTAAGGTTTCCAGAACTCTTGTGAAGTAAAGAAGAAAGAGAAAAGATATATGTTGACTAAATAATGTTGCCTTGATATTTTGAGTTTTGTCATTTTTTTGGGAGGCTTTGATGACACTGTGGTTACAGTGTTACAGTGTCTGGTTAATCCTTGAGAAGCGCAGTCTTGAACTTCTAGTGACCAGTTTTTAACTTGATATAATGGTATAATAAAGGCCTTTAAACATGGGTGCAGGGGCACTTATCAGTTTTATTGTTTACATATTTTTATTATTCATTCATGCTGCTAGAAAACTAGAGATACTGCTGTTTTCTCACAGATCATTTTCTCAACTGAGTACCATGGAGATGAGCAGTTTTATCAACATTCATAGCAATAACATCAGCTATGTGCCTACCCTGAACAAGTTTAAACATGGCTGCAGTTTGAGAACCAGACTGACTTCAGAAACTCACCCAACACTATCTCCTGGCTGCCTCACCAACCAGCAGGTGCTTTTTTTTCCGCTGTGGTTACTGTGCACAATGTTCTAACTCATCAGACACTAACTACTGGCAAGAAATAGCCCATTAAGTTCTTCATTAACTGCAACAGCACACATATTGTTTATGGTGAAATGTCTCTGTGGTCTGGTTTATGATGGACAAACAAAAAGAGCTTGCATATGTGGATTTAACATTGCAGTACCATTGCAGTAACATTGCAATCACACAGTCCAGTACATGGACTGTGTGATTGTTAGACATTTTGCACAGGCTGATTATGGATTCACACCATCATTAAAGTTCTGGGAATCAGTAAAAATATTATCCTCTCATCGCAGTGGTGATATTATCTTACTGCATCAAGGCACACTTTGTATACACTCTCAAGACAGTAGAGCCCTTTGACACAAATGAACTGAATTTGTCCCATTTTCTGTAATTTGTCACAGGTTGACAGGTTGCACTTGGGTTTACCTCTTGTACTTTTAATCTTGTAACTTTAAAAGATGTCTGTTCTTTTTCCTTGTTTCTAACATGATGTGAGCCCTCTTCAAATAAATAATTTAACTGTTAGTCACACTGACACATGATTGAACATATACTTAGTTTTTGTCCTTGCAACCTGAAAACTTGTGGCACGGTGTTGTGGAGGTGGCACTGACTAGGACAACTCCTACCACTGAACTGATTATGTCATCAGTTCAAGGGACTGCTCAGAGTGACCATGTACACATAACACAGACCATGCCATGCTGCTGAATAATTATAGTCTTTTCTTTGAGCTTTTTTGGTTGCTTGTTTGTTTTAAGGCACATTTCTTAAAAGGCAGGCCAACAGCATGGGCACTCAGTGAGGCACACTGAAGACCAAGCTAAAAGGCAAGAACTCCAAGTACAGAAAAATTGTCAGGTTTTCAGAAATAGATCTCCAGCTCCGTATTAATGAAGGCCCATTACTGCTGAATATAAAAATCACAGTGATTGGTCATTTAAACAAGTTAAGAACTTGCAAATTCATGAAGATTAATCTCATAGGTTATGACACGTGAGATGTCTACATAAGCTACCTTTATAAGATAAAAGTATTGGCATTGGTATCGGCAATACTGCCCCTGTATTTACTTGGTATCGAATCCATGCCAAAAACTCCAGTACCACACAGCACTAGTTTGATCCACATCTTCTTTGTTTGAGCAAGACAGTGAGCTAGTGCTTTGAATGGAAGCTCACACAGTGTATAAGTGTGGTGGGTTAAATTGTAAAGCATTTTGGATAAAAGCACTCAATACATTCAGTTCTTTTACCCATTATAGTGCTTATATGCAGGGGTTAAAGTGGGCCGGAACGATCCAGCACAGTGTTCTGGAAACTTCAGTGAACGTGTGATTAAATCTGATAAGCTGGTTAATGCATGTTACTACTGAATTAGTTAATTTTTCATGTGCTGTGTCCTGGCATTGCTTCCAGTGACAGCATGGAGATACTTGCTTAGTAATATGACGATAATTACATCCCACAACCCACTTACACTTTACACCACATCCTTTTTGATTCCCATGTCTGTGATGCATTCATGGTGCAAACCTAAAGTTGTGGATTCAATACTTTAGCATCTACAGGTGAAAGAAGGAGCTTAAATGGAGTAATGTTTCTTAAGTGCCAGATAATTTCATATGCAACTTTTCAAACAACTCCACAAATACTCTCAAACTGTATCTGTGCAGTTTGTCACAAAATCTGTCTGAGAGCTGAATGTAAAGTTGCTGTATTTCCCAGGGAGAACATTTATATGGGGCACTGATAGATGCAGAAAGATGGAAGGAAGAGATGAAGGGAGAGGAGGGTGAGCGATTATTTTCAGCGAGTGAAATTTTATAAACTGGAAATTGAAATCTTTCATCTCATCTCCTTATTTATTTCATACTTTAGTTAAAATCAAATGTTTTGGTGATTTATGTTTTTGTGAAATGTCTTGCAAAATGACATGAAGTGCACTAATTTCGTGCTATTCAAAAGTTGCATGAAAATATTAAGCATGTCAGTGAAGCTCAACCGTTTAGTAATGTGATAAAGTCAGTGATGCACTATGTTGGACTGATTAAATCTAGAGCACAGTTTCTAGGTTACATCAAGGGTATCAGACATCAATTTATATTTAAGGCGATAATGCTGATTAGATTCACTCACTCACAGTATAGTTTGGTTAATATGTACTTACAGCTTGTTGAATTCAGTTGACTGAATACCAGTAAATACTGGAAATGCAGTGTAGGTCAGCTCATCACAGTCTGCACACAAAGAAAAATCCAGTGGAGCTCTTAAAATAAATTAATATTGGGCTTATTTTCAAGTAATTCTTTTTTCTCCATGCTGCACTGCCTGATTCCCTGCCTACCAAATTCCACTTTAACCCTTGGCTATATTCTGTCAGGTAGGACGGCTTGTGTACTTACTCTGCTCCCGAATGGCAAAAAGTCAGTCAATGCATAATAAATAAATGAATAAATAAATACATAAATAGACAGATGGATAAATAAATGCAGGAGTTAAAAATAACACAGTTGACACTGACAAAAGTTTAACCATATTCGGGGAATTCTCACTATAAGGTTGTTTAATTTCAGAAAGAAAAAATAAAATAAATGCAAGAAATCCACAAAATTCTGAAACTGAATCAGTTAAATCCTACTGTTGATTTATTAAAGAAAAATACTATAAAGGTGTGAATTTACAGTTTCTATACACCGATATCCTTTACAGTGACGGACTTTGCAAATCCAACAACTAGGCTTTAGCAAATAAAATATAAGACAGCATGTAAATCATCTTTTACATCACCTGATACCAGTATTTATTCATTAGGTACAGTAGTGCAAACTATGGAGGAGATTGTTGGAAAGAAATAGAGGACAGGGAGGTAAGATAGACTGTTAGAATAAGGAAGCAAGGAAACGGAGAGGGTTGCTAGTGTGGGTGGGGGAGGGAGAGGGTTTTATTTATTTATTTTTTTGGGAAAGATCAAATACAAGGGAGAGCAAGTTGGACAATCGGGGAGTTGCTTGTAATGACAGCTATTAGATTATAGAGGCAAGGTGCAGAATTATGTTTGACAACTGCAGGTGTAGAGCATGCCAAAGGAGCAGTGACAGCTGTATGGAGGAGTCGAAGACAGCACTGGAAGTAGGAAGAGTAAGACACCAAGTAGAATTTCGAGCCAGCTTGGTGCAAAAAAGAACTTAAGATGTGCACCTGCCTTCTCCATCTCCTGTCCTCCTATTCCACCTTTAAATGTACCAACTCCCCCCACTTCAGCCTCCCTGGACTCTCTCACGGTGTCCCCCCTCTCTCCAAGTCCTCTCTTCTTTCTTTCTCCCCCATCTTTGCCTTGTTCCTTCTTTTCAAGCTCGTTTGTCTGATAGATGAGCTAATTACCAGGAAGTGTATAAGGAACCCACCTGAGATGCCAAGTGCATGCGTGTGTATGAGTGTGTGATCCAATGTAATTATAAGGGATTAGGATGCTTATCACAGTGCTGTTGTAAAATTTGCACACAAGACCACATCACACACTCACCAACACTTCCACAGTGATTCACAAATTGTCATGCAGATACGTTGTAATAGTTTTGTAGTAGCCTTCTCAACAGTTCTACCCAAATTTTAAAAAACTATAAACAGATTAGATTAAATGCATAAATGATAATAGAGAAAAGATTAACAAAAACAATGGAACCTATTGGTAATTCTGGTATTTCATATCTTATGTTTTAAAGGTGTCTTTTTTATATCAAACATTTTTCACGCACATTTCATACATTTTCACAATTAAAGTTCACATTTCTCCAATTTGTTGGGAGTTGCTGCCCTGTTTCTAGTATGCAGATTAATAACAGAGACATGGGGAGATATGTTGGCGGGGGGATGCAGTTCAGAATGCTGCAGTCTGATACTGACGCGTTTGGAAGTGTGTAAAGTTTTTTGTCTGAGTGCATAATGGATACAGAGGACTTTTCCTGGCTCTGTTTCTTTAAGGTTGTTGCAATTAAAGTATAAATAATATGTGAGGAAAAGTACAGCATTTTCTTGTGCATGGCTAATATTCAGTTTGTCACTTTTATCACTGAAAATTAAAGATTCAGTTTGGGCCATTTTTGTAAAATGTTGGCCTGTGAGATGGAGTTTTTCCTGACCTCTGATTTTTTACCTTTTGCAGGTCGGCTATATTTATCAGAAGGGGGTAACTGTTTTTGAGACGCAACCATACTATAGCAGCATAAACATAAACAATGAGTTAAAAGAACTTATAAGACCAGCAAAACTGGATGATACTTGATAAGTTGTGGTTGGTTTTCACAGCAATCTGTAATATTTGCGGTTTGCGTAAGTGCAATTATACAGTGTAAATTGTATTAATGAATTTAATGGTGTAACGTAAGTACTTTCTCGAGATAACACTGCTGCAAAATGAATTTGCTATCTTCCATAATTTGTATATCCTTCCTATTATATTTAATTTCCTCATAGGTCAACACTGACCTGGTGGAGCTGAAAAAAGCAGAAATTTTAAAAATGATTTTGACTCTAGTGAAAATTAGAGAATATCTTGCTGGGTAACAACAGAGTGGTGTTTGTGAAAGCTTAGTCAGTCAGGATATTATTTTGAAGCAGTTTAATTTGTTTAATGGCAAGGCATAATAACATCCATTGCCTTGGCAGTTAATTACTTCATTACATGAAATTTTACCAATAGTTTCTGAGTAAATTATCTTTGGACTTTTATCAGTTTTTTTTTATTATCACAGTGTGTAAATGCCAAACATTCCCCAATATATATCCAAGTAAAAATTATCCATGAATCCAGTCATTTTCTTCTGCTTATTCAATTCAGGGCTAACACATAGAGTCAGACAACCGTTCATATCCAAAGTCAACATATAATCACTAATACATCTAACCCCATTTATATTTTTGACTGTGGGAGTATCATGAGAGAACCACACAGACAGAGGGAGAACATACAAACTCTAAAAAGGCTCCAGACAGGATTCGACTCCATGACCTTCTTGCTGTGAGGCAACAGTGCTAACAACCACAACACTGTACTGTCCAGGTCAACATTACCAGATATAAAACTTTTGCCAGTTCATACTAATTATAAAGTCTATAAAGTCTATGTAAAAGTGCCACTCTGTGTGTGTGTGTGTGTGTGTGTGAGAGTGTGTGAGAGAGAGAGAGAGAAAATATCAACTCCAATTACTCTAGAGATGATATGAAACAGCTTGAGTAGCACTGAGGCGTGAAAAATTGGCCCATCAGAGAATTCAGACTGGACATGCCATAAACTATCTTCTTTAAGATTCTAAAAGATTTCATCAAACAGTTCTAGGAATAAAATACATGGAAATAAAATCCTATCTGATTTAAGTTAGGGCAATCTTCCTAATCTTCATATTCTTGTGCAATAGTTTTTATCCATGTCCCTAATTTTAGGGACATGGATAAATATGGTGAATGTTATCAGTGTTGAGTGATGACTGTGTTTGCGTGTCAAAAAAACTTTATTTTTTTTATTTATTTATTTTTTTTATTTTCTACACATAATAGGATACAGTAGAGATAAACTCATTTCCTTAGTTTAGACACCTCAGAAAGTTACAGATGAATGCTGTGTTAACAATTGGACCCTAAATGTTGACAGAAAACAGAGACCATACTCGTGGTTTTGAGCGTACCTGACATCAGGTGACATCAGCTGGAAACTGTTAGAGCATAGTTGTAAATTTCTGTTCTGTGCTACTTTGGAGTGCAAGAGTGGTAAGAACAAAGCTTGAACAGAGCAATCTAAAAATAGCAATACTGCTGGAGACTATCCCAATATGACAGACAAAATTATCTTGAGCAAGATGAGCAAGACATCAGCTATATTTAAATCATTTTCTTTTCTTCCTTTTTTTTTTTTTTTTTTAAAGCAACCTGTTAATGAAACTTATATTTTTGTGCAAAAATCAACAGACTGAACTATGCCTTTAGGGCTGTTTGGTCTATTTCCCTCCACTTGTTCATGTTTGTCATGTGTAGCATTTCTCAGATGACTCTGGTCAAAACAAATCCTTCTAAGTCCCAACCCTCTTCCTACTTCGCTGACTCCTTGTCACCATCATTTAACCCTCTATAGCCCACCAGAGGTCTAGCAGAAAGAAAGGGGGAAGTGTCAGTTATTACTTTTAATTTAAAAGCCACAAATAGCTCTTTCAAACTATATATGACTAAATATTTAAGATTTGTACATTTATATTTACATCATCTCTTTTTCATCATCACTTTCTCCTCCTCTTTTTCATCCATCCATCCATCCATTTTCATCCGCTTTATCCGAGGCCGGGTCGCGGGGGCAGCAGCCTAAGCAGAGAAGCCCAGACCTCCCTCTCCCCAGCCACCTCCTCCAGCTTATCCGGGGAACACCAATGCGTTCCCAGGCCAGCCGAGAGATATAATCTCTCCAGCGTGTCCTGGGTCTGCCCTGGGCCTCCTCCCGTGGGACATGCCCGAACACCTCACCCAGGAGGCGCCCAGGAGGCATCCTTGTCAGATGCCCGAACCACCTCAACTGGCTCCTTTCGATGTGGAGGAGCAGCGGCTCTACTCTGAGCCCCTCCCGGATGGCCGAACTTCTCACCCTATCTCTAAGGGAGAGGCCAGCCACCCTTCGGAGGAAGCTCATTTCTGCCGCTTGTATCCGCGATCTCGTTCTTTTTCGGTCACTACCCACAGCTCGTGGCCATAGGTGAGGGTAGGGACGTGATCGACCGGTAAATTGAGAGCTTCACTTTTACACTCAGCTCCCTCTTCACCACGACGGACCGGTGCAGCGTCCGCATCACTGCAGCCGCAGCACCAATCCGTCTGTCGATCTCCGGCTCCCTTCTCCCATCACTCGCGAACAAGACCCTGAGATACTTGAACTCCTCCACTTGGGGCAGGAACTCATCCCCGACCCGGAGTGGGCACTCCACCCTTTTCCGGCTGAGAACCATGGCCTCAGATTTGGAGGTGCTGATCCTCATTCCCGCTGCTTCACACTCGGCTGCGAACCGTTCCAGTGCGAGCTGGAGGCCTCCACCTGATGAAGCCAACAGAACCACATCATCCGCAAAAAGCAGAGATGAGATTCTGAGGCCACCGAAGTGAAAGCCCTCCGCCACTTGGCTGCGCCTAGAAATCCTGTCCATAAAAATTATGAACAGAACCGGTGACAAAGGGCAGCCCTGGCGGAGCCCATCACCCACCGGGAACGAGTCCGACTTATTGCCGGCAATGCGAACCAAACTCTTACAACGGTTGTATAGGGATCGAATGGCCCGTAGCAATGGGCCAGACACCCCATACTCCCAACAACACCTCCCACAGGACACCCCGAGGGACACGGTCGAATGCCTTCTCCAAGTCCACAAAACACATGTAGACTGGTTGGGCAAACTCCCATGCACCCTCGAGTATCCTCGAGAGGATAAAGAGCTGGTCCAGTGTTCCGCGACCAGGACGAAAACCGCATTGTTCCTCCTGTATCTGAGGTTCGACTAGCGGACGAACTCTCCTTTCCAGCACCCTGGCATAGACTTTCCCAGGGAGGCTGAGGAGTGTGATCCCCCTGTAGTTGGAACACACCCTCCGGTCTCCCTTCTTAAAGATGGGGACCACCACCCTGGTCTGCCAATCCAGGGGTACTGCCCCTGATCTCCACGCAACATTGTAGAGGCGTGTCAACCAGGACAGCCCTACAACGTCAAGAGCCTTCAGGAACTCGGGGCGGACCTCATCAACGCCAGGGGCTCTGCCACCAAGGAGTTGTTTAACTGCCTCAGTGACCTCGCCCCCGGAAATTGGCGGGTCATTCCCCTCATCCCCACACTCTGCTTCCTCCTCGGAAAACGTGTCAGTGGGATTAAGGAGGTCCTCGAAGTATTCCTTCCACCGCCTGACAATTTTCTCAGTCGACGTCAGCAGCGCTCCGCCAGCACTATACACAGTGCAGGTAGAGCACCGCTTTCCCCTCCTGAGACGTCTGACGGTTTGCCAGAATCTCTTCGAGGCAGTCCGAAAGTCTTTTTCCATGGCCTCTCCAAACTCCTCCCACACCCGAGTTTTTGCTTCAGCTACTGCCCGAGCTGCATTCCGCTTGGCCTGTCGATACCTGTCGGCTGCCTCCGGAGTCCCACAGGCTAACCAAGCCCGATAGGACTCCTTCTTCAGCCTGATGGCTCCCTTCACCTCTGGTGTCCACCATTTGGTTCGGGGATTACCACCACGGCAGGCACCAACCACCTTGCGGCCGCAGCTCAATGCAGCAGCTTCGGCGATGGAGACGCTGAACATGGTCCATTCGGACTCAATGTCCCCAGTCTCCCTCGGAATGCTGTTGAAGCTCTGCCGGAGGTGTGCGTTGAAGATCTCGTGGACTGGGGCCTCTGCTAGACGTTCCCAGCACACCCTCACTACGCGTTTAGGTGCACCGGGTCTGTCCAGCGTCCTCCCCCGCCACCTGATCCAACTCACCACCACGTGGTGATCAGTTGACAGCTCAGCCCCTCTCTTTACCCGAGTGTCCAGAACATATGGTCGCAGGTCTGGTGATACGAGTACAAAATCGATCATCGACCTGCGGCCTAGAGCGTCCTGGTGCCACGTGCACTTATGGACACTCTTATGTTCGAACAAGGTGTTCGTTATGGCCAAACTGTGATTTGCACAGAAGTCCAATAACAAAACACCGCTCGGATTCAGATCAGGGAGGCCGTTCTTCCCAATCACGCCCCTCCAGGTCTCGCTGTTGTTACCTACGTGAGCATTGAAGTCTCCCAGCAGGACAACAGAGTCTCCAGATGGGGCACCTTCCAGCACCCCCCCCCAGGGACTCTAAGAAGGCTGGGTACTCTGAACTGCCACTCGGCACATAAGCGCAGATGACAGTCAGGACCCGTTCCCCGACCCTAAGGCGCGGGAACAAACCCTCTCATCCACCGAAAAACCCCAGCGTGCCGGCAGCAAGCCGAGGGATATTAGAATACCCACCCCAGCCCGCCGCCTCTCACCAGGGGCAACTCCAGACTGAGACAGAGTCCAGCCCCTCTCCAGGAGACTGGTTCCAGAGCCCAAGCCATGCGTAGAGGTGAGCCCGACTATATCTAGCCGGTATCTCTCAACCTCACGCACTAACTCAGGCTCCTTCCCCACCAGAGAGGTGACATTCCATGTCCCTATTGCCAGTCTTGGCAGCCGGGGATCAGTCCGCCAGGGCCTCCGCTCCTGGTCGCCGCCCAGCACACAATGCACCCGACCCCTATGGTGCCTCCTGCGGGTGGTGGGCCTGCGGGAGGATGGGCCCATGTCTCCTCTTCGGGCTGTGCCCGGCCGGGCCCCATAGACTAAGGCCCGGCCACCAGACGCTCGCCCTCGGGCACCCTCCCCGGGCCTGGCTCCAGGGCGGGGCCCCGGTAACCCTATCCGGGCAGGGAAAACTGTTCCTCGATATTCTCTTCATAAGGGTCTTCTGAATCGCTCTTTGTCTGGTCCCTCACCCAAGACCAATTTGCCATGGGAGACCCTACCAGGGGGCAAAAGCCCCCAGACAACATAGCCCCTGGGATCCCTGGGACACACAAACCCCTCCACCACGATAAGGTAGCGATTCACGGAGAGGTCCTCCTCTTTTTCATCTGCTTCTTAAACCACTGCCCTCTGCTCTTTCATCTCCACCTCATCCTCTTCCTACTCTCCTGAAGCCTCATCTCCTGAACTCAAGTCAGGTCTCTGTCATAACATAAACATGCTTATTTAATAACAGTTTTCACAGTCACACATTTATAAGGACTGGGCTGAAAATGAGTGAAAAAGTAACCAAAGTCCAAAAAAAAAACAAACTTTGAGGACTTTGAGAAAGTGATCAAGACTCCTTTAAAAACATTACAAGAACATCTTTCTCCTTTACACTCCTTTATAGGTGAAGCTCAAGACTTTTGCACAGTGCTGTATTTTGTGTCATGCTGCAGTCATATAGAAAGATGCGTGTGGCCTATACTGACATCACTACAGACATGCATATCCATGAAAATGCTCATAGCACAAAGGATGCTGAGTACTCAAGGTTGTTTTAGTCATGATGGACACAAATCTGACAATAAAGGAGGCACAATGACTGTTGTGGACCCTACAAACTTTATTTTGAAAAGGTCCAGTTGATTCCAATTTTTTTGTACACTTCAGCAGCGTACTTTGACTCAAAAACAGGCCTTAGAAATCACTTTATCGTTTCCATCCTTTTGATCTCACAGTCTATTAAACTGCTCAACATACAGTGGTGCAGCATGTATACAGAGACATGTACAAAGAAGAAAATCTTAGAGGAAACACCGAGGCATAAGAGTCAGAAAAAAAGCTAGAAATCCTTGGGAGATACATTTAATAGTTACCTGCCACTAAAGCATTTTGAAGACAGAAAAGCTAACAAAAGCCTGAATAGCATAAAAGACCTTGTGCTGTTAAAAAGGTACTTTTTCACATTCAAGTTTCCCAAGTTACTTGCACTTTACCTCACATTTTACTTTCACCAAAAACCTTAACAAAAGATTAAATGTAGCATACTAATGGAAGACTGCAGCTTTATACAAACCAGGAAGGATTTAAAAGGACCAAGAAAGAAAAAAAAATGTAAATGATTCTGTTAAAAAATGTAAATAACAACACAAAGTCCCAGTTCTTTATTGTCATTAAGGCCACAGGATGGAGAAGGGTGAGAAAGCTATTAATCTGGACACATAATTAAATCTAAATTATCATTATTTTCAGTTTCACTACACACTTCCATATTAATGGAAATAATGTAACAGTTGGCATTTGCCCTTGTTCATTCAATTAAAAATTAAATACCAACTGTTACAGAAACCCATTACCCTTCATTGTTTGCTGAACATGATTTAATTTTTTGTAGCTGCAGAAGTGTGACCTCTGTCAATGGATCTGTCTTTTGTCATTATAATTTTTTTTTTCTCATTTTATTTCTGTTTGTTAATGAAAACATCAGTGCATGACCCCCAGAGTACCCAACTTGTATGGTTGGTGAACCATTGTGACACACAATCATTTGTGAAGTCATCTTTGGAAAAGGGGGGAAACTGTCATTGTCTACAATGTGCACTCTTAAAATATGGATTCCCAGTGACTGGAATGAAGTGTGATTCAGTGCATAACTTCATGCTTGACAAGATGAATTCTCTCTTAACATTTTTAAATTTGAGTAAAATTTAACTGAATGTCGAAAAACAGAAAAATCATTCATGTATGCTGTAGTGGTGTAGTAAAAATTGACAGTTAATGGGCTAGTGAACTGTTGAGATTACAGTTTTCTGTGTCACGAAAGTGGCTCTTTTTTACTTGCCGATCACCATGGTAACTTATGTTGAACACGAAAAATGGTTTGGACCTTGTTGTGTTCAAAATTTCAGAAGAGGGGCTTGAAAGGTGAAGACTCTGCTCTTTCATTTTAAATACTCTAGGAGTAAACCAGCAGTCTGAGATCGAAGTGCTATACTGGGGTGATATGGTATTATGAGGTCTTTTTTTAAGATAAGATGGATTTTAAGGTAAATTCTGGACTTAACAGGGAGCCACTGAGAAGAAGCCAAAATGGCAGAGACATAATCTCACTTTCTAGTCCCCGTCAGTACCGACTGCAACATTTTGGATCATCTAATGGTTTTTTAGGGAGCTTTTTGAGAAACCTGATAATAATGAATTACAATAGTTAGAGCACAGAATAAATAAATGCACGAATTTATCCAGTCTCAGAGCATCACTCTGTGATGGAATGTTTCTAATAGCAGAGATATTGCGCAATGCAACATGTTTACACATTTGTTTAATATGCACACTGAAGGACTCATCCTGGTCAAAGAAGATTCCTGTCATTCCAAGGTTAGACAACAAGTTTCTAAGATTTTTATGGATGGGCACAATAACCTTGGTATTATTTGAATTTAGAGGGTAATTAGAAGTCATCAAAGTCTTTAAGACATTCTTGCACTTTAAATAATGGGTGTGTATCTTCTGGCTTTATGAATAAATAAATCTGGGGATCATCTGCATAGCAGTGAAAATGTATCATATGCCTTTGAATGACACTGCCTAGTAGGGCATATATAATATAAACAGAACTGGTCCCACCACAGAACCCTGTGGAACTCCATAATTAACTTTAGAGTATGAAGTGGGCTTCCCATTTACAATAAAAAATGGGAGTCTATTAGACAGATATGATTCAGACTGCTATAGCTAAGTTCCTTTAATACCTATGTTTTATATGTGCAATTTGTTAAACTTACCAGCACCACCAAATGAAGACCAGCTGTAAATTCAAAGCAGTGGAAATTGTGGACATATTTATTTTTAGTGATGCAGAAAATGTATATACTTTTTTTTTTTATTCAGACATACAAGTCTCTTTTACACTATTGGAACTGCAGCTAGTACACTACAGAACATACACCAAGAATGTCTGGCCAATGAATTTTAAAATGAATTTTATTAATTTTATCTGCTGAGACACTAAAGCAATTTCCACATTTTTGATGGGCTTCATGTTTAAATGTATCAATTTTAAAGTTTCAGAGCTCAGTGTGCACCTGTCATGTTAGAAAAGAAAAGCAGCACTGAGAGCGCACTCAGCGTTAAAATGATTAACTTCTAAGAAAATATTTATTTTGTGCTAAATCCCAAGATTAACATTTTTCAGCAACATTAATTCCCTGTCTTATTTGCAACAGTATCACATTTTAATTATATATTATTGTTCTTTATTGATTTTTATTACCATTGAATCATAATCATTGTTCTACCCGTACAATGACAATAAAAGGCTGTTCTACTATTTTCTGTACTGTTGTGATTGGAGTGGGCAGCACTGATAGGGATCACTCTAAGTGGAAAAAAACTATAGTGTGTGAAATGCCCCTTTTTTAACATTGGAAGGTGATAACTATCATTGTGATACCATTTATTTCCCACAGGCAAAGAAGTGCAAAAAAAAAGAAAAAAAAAGAGAGACTATGTTGAGCATCCTTTATAGTATACCCCTCAGACTGCTGTATCCATGGGCAGGAGTGGGCTCAGCTCACCCAAAATGGGGTCTTCTCCACTCAAATCAATCAAAAGAAAAGCATTTTTTGTTTTTCTTCAACCAGTAGAAAAAGCATTATAGAAAGTGCCATTCCTAATGTTTAACTGGATGGCCATCCTCGAGCCCTCCCCCAAAGTCTTAAGGCACACTCTCTTAGAGTGATCAGAGCTACAAGCACAGTTAACTTTAACAAAGAGTAAAGCTGTCTTACTGCTGTTAAAAAACCCCCAAAACACCTCAAATATACATGTATGCATGCATGCAGCTAGCCCTCTCAGTTTTTAACCTATTTGCATCTTTTCTGACTGGCTGGATTGAGAGGGAGCCAGGTACCATGTGGAAATACATTTTTCCCTTAGATATGTGCTATGGTGTCAAATTCGTATTTATTATTTTCTTGTGTACTTCTGTGGAAGGACTGCATTGAATGAGCAGCCAAGCAAGATGAAAATAAACTCCATATGTGCACTTTCATTGGTGGATTGACTATCCAGAGCATTGGGAAATTTCTCTGTGGCCGCAGGGTTATCTTGGGCTGCTGTGAGTTTGAATGAGTTGACAGACCTCTGAGAATCCACACATCAGGCGTGACTCTGTCACCCTCTCCATCCATATCGCCCCTCAAATATACACATATGCATGCATACAGCTTGCCCTTTCCCCCTATCACTCTAAGGTACACATTGAATACCTGCTTTTCACTCATGACTTAAGACAAGTTGCCTATAAATGACTATCAAAGGAAATCTGTGCAGCTTACAAACACTAAAGACTAACATTTGAGTTACTGTACCTTATGTTTAGTCAATGTGTATCATTTTTTAGAATTTCGCTTAATGCTTAAACATAAAGTAAATCAGTTAAAAGATTGAGCTCTCTGTATCAGTCCCTATTTGAAAGGAACAGATGAACTGTTTTGTATATCAGTGCCTCTCTCTGTATTAGTATGTGCTCTGGTGTATTCATGATGGGTTTTGAGACTGGACTTATGGTCTTATCAAACCTTGAAAATAAAATTCAGTTTGAGACAGGCTTGTGTCTTCATCTCAAACTTTTGCATTTGTTTTTTTGGTTAACTTTCAGACAAACAGTGGAGACATTTCAGCCTTAGGGGAGTCACTATATACCTATAAGTATTGACGCTAACCGTGATGTTTAAAAATAAGGAATCCCTTTAAATAAAATATGAAGTGTGTATTTTTTCCACGTCCTCTGCACAGTTATAGATACAGACTCTGTAACTCCACGTCTTGTCAAATTGACAAAGCTCTTTACTTAAATTTATGGCAGTACTTTCAATGTATGTTACCAGACATTAAAAATAACTGGACACGACACTGTGCACATTAATGTAACCAACCCTAACCCTAACCCTAACCCTAATATAGTACGACAGTCAGACATGAATCTAACACACTAACACTGTCAGATAAAGAGCTGGATTTTGTAATAGTCCCTATCAAGGGAAATAAAAGGAATGAAGAAACCAGAATGTTTTGCGTGTGTGTGTGTGTGTGTGTGTGCACTGCTGAGAAAAGTGAATTGTTTTCATTGTGTAGCAATCTCTCTAAAAATGTGACTAAAAACCTATAACACTGGAACCTGCTCTCTCACTGTAAAAAGGAAATACATACAAGGATGTATGCTTGTATGTATCTTGCACTGGGATTCTCCTCCCTCTGATGCTCTGTTAAGTTCACTTCAGTCCTGCCCTGCTTCAATAAAATATCAGTATTACCGCGAAGCACAAATATGTGGGCCTCAGCTCTATGGACTCTGAGTGAGGACTGAGTAAACTGCAACAGGACAGAGCTAAAGTTCTGGCACTGCCCTTACAGCCATGTCAATTATGCTCTTATTACAATAACACCTCCCCTTGCTGGTATTATCGCACAGATAGTGGGTGCACCATGTATTAAATTTTATGTAATTTATAGTAAATTGTCTGACACAAACCTTAATAACTCAGGTTTGTCCATTTCAGTATTTGATGGTGTACATGCCTTGACAGGCTCTAACTACAGTCTGTTAGTAATCCACGGGTTGAGGGTGTTGCAAGCTCAGCCTCTGGGTGACCGGTTGTGTCCTGCAACTACTTGCAATTGGTCCAAACAACAAAAGGATTCCAATGCAGTGTTATCTCTAACCATCAGTATTTCCTGGTTGCATGGACATGCTATCCTATTTTTACTCTAGTGTGACTGAAGGCTTATAGAGAATAAATGTGTAGATGTTGATACCTGCAGTGAGTGTACTTCCTTTACCAGTAGAAGCCATGCTCTTGTTAAGTCTTACATTATTTGCCATTTTCAGTTCCAAAGTATGGTCCCAAAAACCAAACACATACCGAAGGACCACTAGGAGTTAAAAACAGTCCAGATTCTTTCAGCTTTCAGATAAAATGATCAGTGCGGCTGTTCGCTCGGGTGTTGGAATAGAAAAGGGAGATTTAAAATGTTAAACAGAGTTAGAATTCAGCAAGAAGTTAACTAGCTAGTTTCCATTTAAAGACGATATACCATGTTTGTGAGCAGAATAAAAACCCCAAAAACCCAAAGATGAACACGACTTCAACTCCGAGTTTACCTGAAATAAGCCCATCCACAATATGAGGTTCCTAATTCATAATTATGAATCGTAATTATTAGCTTGTTACTTAACAAGCAGATATGCAAGCAGATCTATATATGAATTGGAACTAATACGTGTTTTTCTTAGCTTGTCTGACTTGTTGATGATGTTTATTTATCCTGCTTAAAAACAGTCACCACAGCATCAGGATCTGAATATGGACTCAAACCAGAAACCTACTTGTTGACTGCTCTAACCTTTAATCTCTGACATCTTTGTCTCACCAAAGTTGCCCACGTAGATTTTTTAGCTCCCTACCCAAGCATAGCAAGTTAGATCTAGCCCTTAGCCTAGTCAGTGTCTAATGTTTTATGCAACTCAAAGCTACTGTATGGGCCTTCTCTTGTAATGTTAAGTGTTTCCATGTTCTACTGTGATGGATGAACTGATATCCTTCTGTAATGAAAACACAAACATATCCTTTTAATCACATCTATGAACACAAGTGAAAATCTATAACAGCTGCTTGTCCCAAGAGTAATCAATGTCTAACTCACACCTTTGGTCATAAAAGAGCTTTGCTGCTGCACAGGAGCAGGACATCAGGTTTAAACCAGAAAAATGACAAAACATATTCAGAATAAAAGCAACTAGCAAAGTAACAGGAGAGGACCTTGGTAAAAGAATTCATAAAGAAGGAAGAAGATGCTACTGTTAAGAAAAGGCAGATGTGAACATATAACCATAAAAGAAGAATCTGCAAAGGGTCTGTGAAAAAACAAGTAGGTAAGAACAACAGAAATACAGACAATAAGGAGAGAAAATATCACACCTGCAAGTAAAGAAAAGGGAGTAAGGAGCATTTTAAAAGGTCAGGATCTTATTAATTTTTGGTTTGCTTTTCAAAGTTTTCCATGTATTTCAGAGGGACAGACTCACACCATTGTGATATCATTCGAAGTGCCTTGGCTTCTGCTTGGCATCCTAACACTGAGAGCACAATACATATAAGCTTTGAACAACTGGAGATTCTTTAGAGAAACTAAAGGAATGGATGACCTCAACAAAATCTTCGCTCCTAGTTTCTGGGAAAAAGATTAAAATTAGTCGCACAATGAGGTAAACACTTCTACACCACATCACCATCTGGCAAGTTCTGCATGTTCACCAAATGCTATCGTGCTATCATCACCATGATAGTAGAGAAGGGTAATTGGTGGGTGTAATGAAACTCTAAATTTACACACGCGTAGGTGGGGTTAATTCAACAATGAGACACTAAAAAAGATGCTAACATGAATAACTTTTCTGTGATCACATCATCATCATCACAAGCTGTAGGCGAACAGAACAACAACCATGAGAAGGATCTTACTCAAAACCCTGAAGTCATGCCCTCATTGGTATGACACGTTTCTTGTGACTGTGAGATCATTTTTGTGTGGGCGCCTTTCTGTGTCTGCGTGCATTTATGATAAAATGTTCAAAGGAGCAACAGAGGCCCTGATAAAGCCAAAAAAGGCACTGGCAGTCACACGTGTACACACACAAAATATGCTTAACTATTACGAGTTAATACAGCATAACTTTCTGTCCAGTTGCATTACTGGCCTGATGACAGACACTTTGTTACTCTCTCTCTCTTTTTTAATATAGTCATAAAATTCCTACCTCCACTGTAGCATTTCATATCTCTATTCCAAGAGCACCACCCTCTAAACAATGTATCCACATTTCAATTGGAAAAAGATGTATTATTTCCTAATAAAACTGCATTCATGACCGTGCCATATTGTACTGCCATGCATGAAAAGCACATGCATGTAATACAAACAGTATTAAGGCAAGCACTTTTCCATTTGCAAGAAGTAAGGAAATATGCAATGACAGGCTCCCCAAAAAAGGAACATTAGACAACATACAGCCATTATTTATGTTACCCAAAGCAATGGACAGTGCACAAGTGAGGTAAAGAAGAGAGTGCAGGCAGTGTGGAGTGGGTGGAGATGAGTATCAGGGGTAATTTGTGACAGAAGGATAGCAGAGTGAAGGGAACGGTTTGCAAGATGGTAGTGAGACTTGCTATGATGTATGGTTTGGACACAGTGGCACTGACAAAACGAGAGGAGGCCAAGCTGGAGGTGACAGATCTGAAGATGTTTAGATTTTCACTGGGAGTGACCAGGACAGGATTAGAAATGAGTACGTATGGAGGACAGCTCAGGTTGAGTGGTTTAGAGACGAAGTTCAAAAGGTAAGAGTGAAAACATGTGTAGAAGAAGGATAATGAGTATGTTGTACAAAGAGTGGTGTGTTTTATTACCAGGCAGGAGGGAGAGGCAAACGATCTGCTGTGGTAACAGCAGGACAAGCTGAAAAAAGCTTTTCTTGTGATACCTTACATTTTTAAGTTGCTTTTAATGCTTTAAGCTTTGCACAAACCCAGGGTTCACCTATAGAGAATTCTCCATATAATTTAAATGATCATACCTTTTGGGGGGATCAAGAGAATGACCTTGGCTGACGCCCTCCTGGCTCTCCTGCTGATGATTGTCAGACACCCCACTCAGGCTAAACAAAGGCCTAGTCAGCCAGGGTATTACAAAAAAACCCCAAACAAAACAAAACAGCTTGAGTGTGCAGAGCAAGGTCTATTCAAGATCCACAATGTAGTTCTTAACAGGTTTAAGTGTATTATTATTTAAGTGAATTTATCTTTAAATAAAATCTTCCTATCAAAAATAGTTAAATATTAGACAAAGACACCACAAGTAAACACAGAATGCACTTTCTAAATGAAGGTCTTCATTATTAAGGGGGAAAAAATATCCAAACATACATGGCCCTGTGTGAAAAAATGATCCCCCGCACCCACCATAACATAAATTAACTGTGGTATATCACATCTTTGGAAAGCTGAGTTCAATTTCTCTAGCCACACCCGGGCTTGATTACTGTACCACCTGTTCTCAACAAGGAAATCACTTAAATAAGACTTGCCTGACAAAGTGGAGTAGACTAAAAAATCCTCAAAAGACAGACATCATTGTGCAATCCAAGGGCATTCTGGGAAAAAATGTACTGCATGGTAGAGTTCCAAAACAAAAACCACTGCTGAGCAAAGGGAACATAAAGGCTCGTCTCAGTTTTGTCAGAAAACATCTTCATGTTTTCCAAGACTTTAGGGAAATACTCTGTGGACTAACGAGACAAAAGTTGAACTTTCTGGAAGGTCTGTGTGTCATTACATCGGGCATAAAAGTAACACAGCATTTTTAAAAAAAAAAACCGTCATACCAACTGTAAAATATGGTGGTGGTAGTGTGATGGTCTGAAACTATTTTGCTGCCTCAGGACCTGCAAGACTTGCTGTGGTAAATGCAACCATGGATTCTGCTGTCTACCAAAACATCTTGAAGGAGAATTTTTGGCCATTGTTTGTGACCTCAAACCGAAGAGTACCTGGAGCGGCCTAGTCAAAGTCCTGATCTGAATCCAGTTGAGATGCTGTGGCATGATCTTAAAAAGGTGGTTCATACTCGAAAACCCTCCAATGTGGCTGAATTACAACAATTCTGCAAAGATGAGTGGGCCAAAATTCCTGGACAGCGCTGTAAAAGAGTCATTGCCAGTTATCACAAACAGTTGATTGCAGTTGTTGCTGCTAAGGGTGGGCCAACCAGTTATTGGGTTAAGTGGGTAATTACTTTTCACACAGGGCCGCGAAGGTTTGGATTTTTTCACCCTTAAAAAAACACCTTCATTTAGAAACTACATTTTGTGTTTACTTTTATCTTTGTCTAATATCTAATATTTAAATTTGTTTGATGAAGTGGGACAAATATATAAAAAAAAAATAGGAACATTGGGAAAGGGGGGAAACACCAAATTTGTAGAACACAGGTTTTGAGTAAATGCATTGCTGACACCTTTTAAACACTTTTTTTTATTAAAGTAATTTTAATGGTTTCAAGAAAAGTGAGATGAGTGAGAACAATAAAATGAATGAGTTTTGCCTGAATTTTTTTGTATTGTTTCTAACTCCTGTTACTTGGTGTGTACAGTGTCAGGGGTTAATGGAAACTTGGATAAAAGAAAAGTACAATTATTTTGCTTGATAATACCTTTGTTCTACCTTTAATCGGGACAAAATGGTCAAACAATGTCCCCTTCTTTTGGATAAATCAAAATGTCAAATTCTAACAGCATTCTTCTTCTTATTATCATCATTATTATTATGATGATGCTGTATATCTGAGACATTATATTATAGATTTTTGCCACACTAATCCTCTGTGTGTAGCTGTGTTAGTTTCAGTATCCATTTTCAAAGTGTTTTCTTGAATGTTTCCTCTCCGTCTCCTTCTGTCTCTGTTTTGTCAGTCAGTCTCCACCAAGGGACCTTGCTGTTCTGTAAATGGTGCCTGGCCCACAGCAGGCCTTGGCACTGGATGCAGAGAGACAGAGAAGGTTCGGGTGGAGGTGCAAGGACAAAGAGAAAGATAAATGTTTCTGGCATTAAGTAAGAGACAGAAAGTGATATTGCTGTTGTGCTTTGATTTGATTCCGGTTGTTTAACGTGGCACTTTGTGTGGGCCTTGGCACGCTGACACTGAGAGAAAGAGTGAGAACAGATGGATAAGGAAATGGGACATCAGGAATAAACTGAAGAAATAAAACATAATGGCAATGAAAGGGAAATGGATAGAAAATGGCTGGCTTTCAGAAGCTTATCCTATCAGTGGCGCTGCAGGGAAGACCGTTTCCTCCCGTCTTTAAACTGTCCATTCTGCACAAACACGCAGCAAGCCTTAAGGTCATCAGATTTTGTAAGCTGACTGCTGTTCAGCAAAATGTTTTTGCTATTTATACCGTGAACCAGTGAACTTTGGTGGCATCATGGCTGTTTTAATAGTTTAAAGAAGCTATCAGTGCTGTTGTTTTTCTGGTCTGGAACGTAGTGGTCCCAGATTGGTCTGAACTGCTAGCTCCTTGCTAACTCAAAATGGAGGGCGCAATAGGCTAGAGAACACTGAGTGGTACAGTAACTCTGGTCATTAAACGGGTAAAACGTTACTATTTTTGCTTTATAACACATAATGTTTTTTTAACTATCAAATATCGCCACAATGCACATCGCACAGCCAGCTGGGGATAGTGTAAAAATGTACTGTATGTTCATATTCTTATAAAAATCCAGTAAAATGTTGACATTCAGTTTAATCAATATCACATCTAAAACATTAAAGAAAAATACAGTCAATGAAAACAGAAAAAACATGGGCATTTAAAAAAAGAGCAAAAAAGGGAAAATATGTAAATACTACTGTAAATAGCGGCTTCAGTTACCCAGTTTATTATGCTACGTAGACCAAACGGTACCTTATTTTTACGAATCACGTTTTGCTCCCTGATGGCTGTGACTGGACATAAAGTGTGATACAATTGAGGCAAAATCAGATTTGGTATTTGTAAGAGTGCCATCTGTTGGTCAAAAAGGGACATTGCAGGTATGGTGACTACATGGGACATTTAGGGTATTAAAATCAGAATACGTTATTAATCCCTAAGGAAATTATTTAGAAAGGAAAGCTATTAAAACAGACGAAAGTAAAGTACAAGTAAAGAACAAAGAAATAAGTAAGAAAAAAGTTAAACTAAAGAGAAAAAGCCAGAGCAACTGTAACAGGCTGCATGCCTGGCTGACGCATGCGCACTAGGTAGAATAAGGAACAAACTACTTTTGTTCATTATACAGGATGTCCTGGCTAAAGAAGGACAGTTGGCTACACTAGATGGATATGGATTTGCTCCTTTGATGAGTGTAGCAGGGTTCCAGGGGATAATATTAGATCTCACTATAAAAAAAAAAAGAGTATTCCTTTGTATTTGCTTGTGTGTAACAAGTGTGTACAGTAATCAGCCTTATAAAAAATCACTTTAATATTAAGGAACTCCTAAAATACATCTCATATCAAGATGCAAGCAAAGATAAATAGCATGTTTGTCCTTCCTGTGCTTTTGCTTAGGACTAACCCTAAGGCTGTCAAGAAATTGCACTGACAGCATAGACCAGATGTTGGCTTGTCAAACATTGGTGAAGCCAAAAAACCTGAGGTGATGTAAATCTCTTTGTCGGGAGCAACAGCTGATATCTTAGCTATGCCAAGAGCCACAGTTGGCAGGACGCTGAAGGAAGTGACGACAATCCCTCGAGAATAGATTTTGTTATCAGACAAGAGGGATGTGGGATAGGCTTTGCTCACATTGCTGGCCACCGGGCATTATGTTTCTTTCCTAGTGCCACAGCCTAAAGTCACAAGAGATTCTTCCTAGCACAAGAAATACTATGGGACCCGTCTGTACTACTGCATTATGATGCCAGAGTTGCTTTTTGTGAACTTGCATTGCCAATTTAGGCTTGTCATTCGTAGGTCCCCTTTTGGAAAACAGGGCTGGTATTCACCAGATGCTTAATTTTTTCTGGGGAATGAGAAGGCATCCTTTTTCAGTCACTACCCCTACTGTCAGCCTGTGGGAGGTAAGAAATCTCTCTGTTAACCAGAAAAAAAAAAAAAAAAAAATACACACCCCCAGGACTCATGGTAAGCTGTAAATGGGTCGCCTTTAAAATATAAAATGAATGATCTGATAGCATTTTTGCAGGCCAAGCTGAAGAATGCTACAACAAACACCATGCCAAAATGAAGAGCGTCAATAAACACATCTTTGGCATCTCTGCCGGCAATCATCATCCTGACAGCATCTAAGATTCAGGCTCTCTTTGCCCCTAAAGTGGTCCAAGCGTGGTGCATCCTCCACAATGTCTGTGCAGCAGAAGGTGATATCCTAGAGGACGCGGAGGAGGGGAAGGCTCTCGGCAAGATGACAAAGAACACAGTTCAGATGAAGATGAGAGGGAGCTGTTACAGAATGGTTGCTGAGCAATAGGGTTTCACAGATGTCCACTCCTGTAGTAGTGTTTGCATGACTGAGTGTGCATGGCTATATCTAGGGGGGTTAAACCTCTCCAGATGTTCAGCATCATTCTCCCTTAATATCACGGATACCTTTAATTATTAGTGATGTGACTTGAATCGGTGTAAAATATTCAAAATTACTGTGTTTGCCAAAATGTTCTTTTATTGTTCCCAGAGCTTATTCCTGATCCTGTCGCAGATAGTAACTCCCCACCCACACCCTTCATGCATGATATCAACATGAGATCACCAAGGTAAGGGAAGCACTGATTACATAAAAAGCAGCATGGCCACACTCTGGCTTTATTTCAACTTCATCTATCCTTGGATGGTTGTCATACATGGCCTCATCGGTGTAGTGGAATAATCAATGTCTATTGAAGAAGAAAAGTCTCCTCTTCTTTGAAGAGGAAAGGGGAGGAAATCAGCTTTTCACTGTGCAGTCCAGAACATCCCATTAAAATTTAACAGTGTTTTGCTCTGGTTATTTGAGCAGTCATGGCAAATAAAATAGCCCATTTCAACCAGTCCTTTTTGAGTTATGAATCAAAGAGTGCTTTTTTTTTCTTCTGAATTTCCACGGTTGGTCAGATCTTACAATATAATAAAATGCATCTTTTCACGCCTTTCTTGTTGTGTTTGATTGTCACAAAAGAGTCAATTTTTGCAGTATTCTTTAACATCTTGGGTAGCCAGTAACTTTTATGTGAGCTGAAATAACACCGGGAAGGGAACCCCCTTTTCTGCATCACTTTTGTAATTATCATTCAACAAACATGAAATCCAATTGTTGTTAAGTTTAATTCAGAATGAACCTCAGAATGACTCAGCCCCCACATCTCCCCCCGAGTCAGTCAGCACCAGATCCCCTCAGGGCTGCGTTCTCAGCCCCCTACTGTACGCCCTGTACACCAACCCACCCAGGCAACGTCATCGTCAAGTACGCCGATCACACCACCATGGTTGTGTCTGATGGAGATGAGACAGTGTACAGGGCGGAGGTAGAGACTTTGTCCCGCTGGTGCTCAGAAAATAACCTGAAGCTGAACATCCTTAAAACAATACAACTCACAATGGACTTAAAGGAGGCACAGAAAGGTCCACTCCCCACTCATTATAAATGGAGAATGGATGGAATATGTCTCCACCTTCAGGTTTCTGGGCACAAAAATCTCTGCTGATCTCCCCTGGACCCACAACACCCTGGTAAAGAAGGCCCAGCAGCGGCTGCACTTCCTCCGTGTACTCAGGAAGAATAACCTGGACCAGAAGCTGCTGCTGGCCTTCTACCACTCCTCAGTGGAGAACGTGCTCTCATACTGCCTGGGTATTTGGTATGCAGGGGCCACAACTGAGAACAGGAAGGCTGAGGGTAATTATCACCGCCAAAAAAATCTTTGGCTGCCCTGTGCCAGCGCGGAGGCCATCCCCAGATCCTCTTGTCTAAGGAAAACCAGGGGTATCTGTCATGATCCTGGGTCCGTTTGACCCAGCGTTTTGTGTTTTTCTATTTAGTGTGATTTTTGTTCTGTTCTTCTTCTGTTTAGTGTTTTCTCTGTTCGGCCCGTGTGTGTCCTTGTATGTGTAGTTCCTGTTTTATTGTGACGGTCTGTGTCTTATTTCAGTGTGTCCTGTTTACGTTCCCCCACCTCGTCAGCTGTTATGTCTCCCAGGTGTGTTCCTCCTGTTTCCCATCCCCTGATTACTGGTGTGTATTTATTGTGTGTGTTCACTGCCCTCGTTGCTGGTTCGTCTGTGTTGTTTCCCCTCGATCTCCCTCGTCTCTCCATGTGTGATTTCCCCAGACCTCCCTGCATCTTCGTTTCTGGTTTGCTTTGTTAGTTTTCCCAGTTTAGGTTTACCTGTTAGTGTCACCCGCCATTTCTGTTTATTGGTATCGCTGTTAATAAATTCTCACCTGCACTTGAGCTGCCGCTGCCTGGTCCTAATTAATTCCCACACGGCTTGCACCCGCAAACCGTGACAGCACGAACCAGCCAACATGGACCCAGCAGCTTGCGACCCTTCGGAGGAGCTAAGGGATGACATCATTTTCTCCGTTGAGAACCTTCTCAGCCTGTGGTTGGAACATCCCCCGGAGGAGCTTCATCGCGCTTTGGAAACACGCCTACAGCGGCTCTTCTCTGGTCTTCCGTGGCTGTTTGGCTCTCTCCGACCATTCAGGCCTTCCTTCAGCGCACACCTCACCTGCTCTCTGCCACTCCTGCCTCGCTGCCCGACTCGCCGGATGTGATCTTGCCTGGCCCGTCGGAGCCGCCGGCGGGGAGGAAATGTCGATCGCGCCGCCGGCGCGCCACCCCACAGCCGGACATCCGGACTTTTAATTCGCCGGTTGTGGTGAGTGAGGGCTCTTTTTTGGACTGGGTGACTGTTCATTCTGGGGCTGTCTTCTGTGCGGCAGATGATTATGAGAACAGCTCATCGCCTGCTCAGCAGCCGCTCTCAGCTCAGTTTCCTGGTGTCACTCCACCGCTGCTTTCAGAAGCCAGGCCCTGCAGGAGGAGCAAGCAGCGGCGAAAGAAGGATTATGTGGTGGAAGACACTGGGCTTACTCCGCTGCAATCCTTTGCTTTGTTTTTGGGACTTCCACGTTCGGAGCTACACAAACTTCCCACCTCCTCGTCCCAGCCTCGCTCCGCCACTCCTCCCCAGCCTCCAGTAGCTGCCCAGCCTCCAGTAGCTCAGTTAGCTGCCCCGCAGCCGCTCTCAGCTCAGTTAGCTGCCCCGCAGCAGTCTCCAGTGCTCCCCGCTTCACCCTCAGTGCAGTCTCCAGTGCTCCCCGCTTCACCCTCAGTGCAGTCTCCAGTGCTCCCCGCTTCACCCTCAGTGCAGTCTCCAGTGCTCCCCGCTTCACCCTCAGTGCAGTCTCCAGTGCTCCCCGCTTCACCCTCAGTGCAGTCTCCAGTGCTCCCAGCTTCACCCTCAGTGCAGGCCCCTGTGCCGCCTGTAGTCCAGGCCCCAGTGCCTCCAGTGTCGCTTTCAGTTCAGTCTCCAGTGCCACCTGTAGGTCAGGCCCCTGTGCCTCCAGTGTCACGGTTACTTGCAGTTCAGGTTCCAGTTCCAGTTTATGTCTACGCAGTGTACTTTTCAGGGTTTAGCCGCCGTTGGCACAGTTAGCCACTCCAGGGCTTCCCCAGAGGCTGGGTCTCGGTCCCCAGCCGATTCTGGACCCCTGAGGATTGAGCAGCCCCCTGGGAACCACTTCATGTCAGCGTGGCCTGGGCAGAGCCAGTGCTCAGTGCATCGTCAGTCGCCACCGTGTCAGCTAGTAGCCTCCATGACTGCTGGCTTAGTTATGGCTTCTGCTGGAGGGTCCGTGGGACCGCTCCGGCCTTCGTCTCGTGTCTCCGCTGGAGGGTCCGTGGGACCGCTCCGGCCTTCGTCTCGTGTCTCCGCTGGAGGGTCCGAGGGACCGCTCCGGCCTTCCTCGTGTCTCCGCTGGAGGTCCGAGGACCGCCCGGCCTTCGTCTCCTGTCTCCGCTGGAGGGTCCGAGGGATCCGTCCAGCCTGTTGCAGCCCCTCCGTCTCCGGCTTCCACGCCGCCGCCAGCTGCAGCCCCTCCGTCTCCGGCTTCCACGCCGCCGCCAGCTGCAGCCTCACCGTCCACGTCGTCGCCTGCAGCGCTTCTGTCTCCGACTTCCACGCCAGCTGCAGCCTCTTCATTCTCGCCAGCTGCAGCGCCTCCGTCTCCGGCTTCCACGCCGCCGCCAGCTGCAGCGCCTCCGTCTCCGGCTTCCACGCCGCCGCCAGCTGCAGCCTCACCGTCCACGTCGCCGCCTGCAGCGCTTCCGTCTCCGGCTTCTACGCCGCCGCCTGCAGCGCGTCCGTCCCCGGCTTCCACGCCAGCTGCAGCCTCTTCATTCTCGCCAGCTGCAGCCGCCTCCGGGTCTTCACCCTCGCCTGCAGCCGTCTCGTCTGGTCCAGCCTCCGGGTCTTCACCCTCGCCTGGTCCAGCCTCCGAGTCTTCAGCCCCGTCTGGTCCAGCCTCCGAGTCTTCAGCCCCGTCTGGTCCAGCCTCCGAGTCTTCAGCCCCGTCTGGTCCAGCCTCCGAGTCTTCAGCCCCGTCTGGTCCAGCCTCCGGGTCTTCACCCTCGTCTGGTCCAGCCTCCGGGTCTTCAGCCCCGTCTGGTCCAGCCTCCGGGTCTTCAGCCCCGTCTGGTCCAGCCTCCGAGTCTTCAGCCCCGTCTGGTCCAGCCTCCGAGTCTTCAGCCCCGTCTGGTCCAGCCTCCGAGTCTTCAGCCCGTCTGGTCCAGCCTCCGAGTCTTCAGCCCGTCTGGTCCAGCCTCCGAGTCTTCAGCCCGTCTGGTCCAGCCTCCGAGTCTTCAGCCCGTCTGGTCCAGCCTCCGAGTCTTCAGCCCGTCTGGTCCAGCCTCCGAGTCTTCAGCCCGTCTGGTCCAGCCTCCGAGTCTTCAGCCCGCCTGGTCCAGCCTCCGAGTCTTCAGCCCGTCTGGTCCAGCCTCCGAGTCTTCAGCCCGTCTGGTCCAGCCTCCGAGTCTTCAGCCCCGTCTGGTCCAGCCTCCGTGTCTTCAGCCCGTCTGGTCCAGCCTCCGTGTCTTCAGCCCCGTCTGGTCCAGCCTCCGTGTCTTCAGCCCCGTCTGGTCCAGCCTCCGTGTCTTCAGCCCCGTCTGGTCCAGCCTCCGTGTCTTCAGCCCCGTCTGGTCCAGCCTCCGTGTCTTCAGCCCCGTCTGGTCCAGCCTCCGTGTCTTCACCTTCAGCTAACCGGCCACTTTCCAGGCCACTGGCCAGGCGCCATCACCGTCGTGGGCGGCCCCCGGATTCCCTTCGTCTGAGTCGCCACCGTTGCCTTCCGCACGGTCGGCCTCCGGACCAGCTCCATCACCTCGTTCGCCAACGACGACGCCATTGCCGCCCTCACGGTCGGCCCCCTGAACTGCTTCCACGTGGCCGCTGCTGCCTTCCGCACGGCCGGCACCCTGAACTGTTTGGGCCCCGGTGCTGTCGGCCCCCTGGCCGGCCCCCCTGAACTGCTTCCACGTGGCCGCCGCTGCCTTCCGCACGGCCGGCCCCCTGAACTGTCTGGGCTCCAGTGCTGTCGGCCCCCTGGCCGGCCCCCTGAACTGTGTCCACGTTGCCGTCCTCACGGCCGGCCCCCTGAGGTGTTCTGTTTTCCTGTGCTCTGGTGTGTTTCTTTTCTTTTGGTTTTGGACTCGTGTTTTGTTTTTGGTTTTTTTGACTTTCTCGTGCTTTTGTTTTTGTTTGCTTCGAGCCCTCCTTCCTGGGCCCCGCCCGCCCGCCCTGGTCGGGTTGGTTTTCTGTTTTTCTGGCTGTTTTGTTTTCTTGTGTTGGGCTGTCTGGGGCCAGCCCTTGCCGGGGGGGTACTGTCATGATCCTGGGTCCGTTTGACCCAGCGTTTTGTGTTTTTCTATTTAGTGTGATTTTTGTTCTGTTCTTCTTCTGTTTAGTGTTTTCTCTGTTCGGCCCGTGTGTGTCCTTGTATGTGTAGTTCCTGTTTTATTGTGACGGTCTGTGTCTTATGTCAGTGTGTCCTGTTTACGTTCCCCCACCTCGTCAGCTGTTATGTCTCCCAGGTGTGTTCCCTCCTGTTTCCCATCCCCCTGATTACTGGTGTATATTTATTGTGTGTGTTCACTCGTCCTCGTTGCTGGTTCGTCTGTGTTGTTTCCCCTCGATCTCCCTGCGTCTCTCCATGTGTGATTTCCCCGGACCTCCCTGCATCTTCGTTTCTGGTTTGCTTTGTTAGTTTTCCCAGTTTAGGTTTACCTGTTAGTGTCACCCGCCATTTCTGTTTATTGGTATCGCTGTTAATAAATTCTCACCTGCACTTGAGCTGCCGCTGCCTGGTCCTAATTAATTCCCACATGGCTTGCACCCGCAAACCGTGACAGTATCACAGGTAACCCCTTGCATCCCGCCCATCATCTGTTTGACCCGCAGCCCTCTGGTCAGTGCCTCGGGTCGATCAGGTCCTACACCTCCAGACCCACAAACAGCTTCTTCCCCTGGGCTATTTGGACCATCCCTGCCCACCCACGTCACCAATCTAAGCCCTGGTCTGAGTAACCCGCATCACTCAGGTCACTCACATATGCACTCTATTCAGACCTTTGCACTACTTTCAAGCACTTTGTTCTCCAGTGTGTGCCTTTCTCTTGTTTTCGTATATATTCATCTAGTTTGTATTTATTTCTCCTGTTTGTTATTTATTCCTGCTATCTTACCATTTATATTTTATTCCTGCACAGTTGGTGTTGATCACCCATAATTTCATTGTATATGTACAATGACCATAAAGGGCTATTCTATTCTATTCTGTTCTGTTCTGTTGTATTCTATTGAATAGCCCCCTTTCTTGCTTGAAATGCAGTTTCCATATTTCATTGCACTTTGTATATGAAGCAGACTCATATTCAAGACAAATATTTAAGTGTTTGTTCTTACAGTATATTCTGCAGCATTCACAATACTCTAACTTAGGTACACACATTTGCCCTTCATGTCTGTGATTTTATGTGTGTGCTCTGGCCAGCAAAGGCAGTCATGTAAACAGAGTGTTTGGCTGGTCTTCAAAAGCTAGCAGATTTGGCTGAAGAATAGAGGCCCCCTCTATATCTCACTGTGCCTACCTGTCTGTCTCGTTCTTTGTTTGTCTGTCCTTACCTTTATCACCACTCCCCTTTTTTCCTGCTGATCGGCTAATCTTTTGTACTCAGTAGCATCTGCTTCTCTGAAGTATATCTTCCACTTACTGTGCTCCATCAAAGATAATTCAAGTCTGCATTTAAAGCAAGCAGTGAAATAACATAGTTTACATTAAATTTGAAATTGAATTGCAAGACTGTTTTTTTTTTTTTTCAAGACAGTACAATTCCTTTCCCACACATCTGGCAGTATTTTATTTTAAAAGCACCCCTCCCCCTTTAAAAAAAACAAAACAAACTTAAACAATAATATGTTTTAATATGATTTGTTTTTGCCTCCAGTCACTTTGCAGCACACAGGTTCACACTCATTTCTAACACGACAGTATTCATACATGTGCAGCTTACGTGCATATTTCAAAGCACTCAAGTGTGTAATTAGTGAGGCTGCTTCATTAGGAGATCACTACACTGACAAACATTTTTTTATTGTTGTTTTTTTCCTTTTCATCTTTCTTTCTTTTTTCTACTCAAATGCCTGCCTTCTTTCTGCCTCATGTCACTGGGAATTGAAACTGTTTTCTCCCTCTTTAGGTGTTGCTTAGCTCTCAAAGATTCCACATGAATTTTGATACAAGTAACATCAAGTTAGAAAACACATCTACAACTTCACACACAGGACTGGAAAGCAGGGAAAATCTGTTTTGCCACATCAGTATTGCCTCTGGTAACCTCTGGTAACCACCAATCGTTAATGACTGGTTGCCAAGTAGTTGCTGGCAATTGCTGGAAGTATTTGATGCTGCACTGAAAAACTCCTTGTGCTTGCTTAGCTCACTGGCAGGTAGCTATGGTCACATATAGTTTGCATGGAAGACACTGACTTGTCTGCAAACTTTCTCAAACTACTAACAAGCGACAGAAAAACTGCAAAAATCTTTAACTTGTGTCAAATGTATCTCCTTTTGCTTCCCTTTTAGCATATTTACAGAATTCGGCAGCAGTTACTGGTCTTATTAGAAACAAAACTACAGCATCAAATCAATGGTGCATAGAACTACTCTAACGGTGCGCACACACCGAACGCGAAAGAGGCGGCCAGAGCGTCAGGTTCACATGTAAAGTCAATGGAAAGAGCACGATGACACGCGATTGCGCGTCCGGCGAAAATGCGGAGGCAGATTTGCGTCGGGAAAACGCCAAAACCCGTGAAACGCGCGTCAGTGTACCGCGTGGGGCGCGTGTGACTCGCGAAAGAAAACCACGCGCGTCAGGTCGTGTGTTGCATTTTGTGCACACGCTGAGTTGGAAAATATGAACTCCGGTGTCAAATCACGCCCCGACAACCAATCAGGAGGCCGGTGACGTGGCTGTAACTAGGTCAAAGGGGCAGATCCAGTCACTCCGTATGGAGGAAAAGCTCATCTGTGCCGTGGCTAATCATCCAGAGCTAAATGATGCAAGTTGCTACTTCTACCGAGACAGGAATAAAATGGACCTAGCTTGGAGGCACATTAGTCAGGAGATTGGGCAACCTGGTAAGTTCATTCATTCTGCTTTTTAATTTCCAGACTGACCCGATGAAACCGTGCAAAAGCTAGCAAGCCCGCCTACTGTCCCGATATTTTCCCACTGATGTACAAATACCTTTCCGCTAACAAGATAATGTGTTTATTCAGAGGACATCTGCAGCACAACACATCTGGCACAACTTCCTCCCACATTTCCGGTTCACGCGCGTGGAAAGATGCAATTTTGAGGCGCGGTGGATTTTCCCTGGATACGCTTGAGGTGCAAATGTGCACGCGTGACATTAGGGGTGTTTGGGCGTTTTCGCTCGCCTCTTTCGCGTCCGGTGTGAACGCACCGTAAGACTAAGCAGACTAACAAGAAATGCTTGGACTACAGAAAACCCTACAAGACAAAGTGCCCCAAACATGCATGGTAGCATGCTTGACATGATTAACACAACAAGTGATAACCTTACTCATGAGCTCAAATTAGGGCTGTACGATATGACGAAATATATCGGATGATGAAATGAAATCATCTATCGTTTCAAATTATACGTTGTCGTTTGTTTGTGGTGTCCCAAAATACACTGTTTACGGCAATATTTTTTCATCAGGGCACAGAGAATACCAACATAGCCAGTGAAGATGAGGCAGAACCAGGTAGCTCCAAACAGAAGGACCAGTCAAAACAAATTGAGGACCTTATCCCTAAACGAGGGGCTACCTCTGTGGCATGGACATGGTTTGGTTATGAAAAGTCTGACATGGACCAGAAAACTGTAATATGCTAATTATGCTGCAAACTGGTCCCCACCATGGATTCAAACACGGCAAACCTACGCAACCACCTACACAAGAATCACACGAAACAGTATTAAGAGAGTTTACAGATGAGAAGCAAAAAAGAGCCGTCCGGTGCTCAAAATAAACCTTACACTCAAACGTTAGAACAGGCTTTTCCCCGCAGCACGCCATGTAATAAATACTCACAAAGAAAATGGCGGCTGTTACAACTTATATCTAAAAAAATACAGTTTCATGCATTGGTCAAAACACTCGATTCCAGGTACACAACGCCCAGTTAAAAACTATTCACATAAGTCGAGTTGCCCGAGATTCACTGAATTTACAGAAAACACACTATTTCGTGATATATATCGTTATCAGGATGAGAAATGTCTTATATGGGGATATGAGATTTTGGTCATATCGAACAGCCCTAGCTCAAATGACCATCATGTGTGGGGTGATGCATCATCCTGCGGCTTTTCTGCAAAGGCCCGAATCCCCACAGCCAGATCACCACAAGACTTTACACTCTGAGACTTTATAAGCAACAAAAGGTTTAGGGGACCAACATTTGTGTCATAATCTATATCTAGAATAAAAACAAAGAGCATCCATAAGTTAGGAAGATGCCAGAGCTACAGCCACCCCAAAATAACAGAGTTTTGTGCATCTCACCCTATCCCTAGTATCCTCCTCTATCACGTCACGTCAACATGCCCTTAAATCATTTAATCTGTTGTAGTAAATATAAATTCATTCTTCGCTCTAAACTCTGTTATATTTAGCTAAAGTGATCGTTCATTGGGCATCTGCCACAATGACTGAGCCCAGCTTCACACCACCGCAGCTGTGCCCAGCATGTCCATCTTTTTGTTCCATAACCACCTGCTCTACTCAGAGAGCTCAACTCAGCACTAACTTTTTCACCTGGCCTCTACTTCCCACTTCTGCAACATTTAACAAACAATAAACATACAAAAAAAAAAAACTGCTTCTTCTGTCTGGCTTTGAATTTGTTTTCACATTTATTCAGTTCTTAACAGAAAAAGCATATTCATGCCAACCCCCTTCAAATGTATAACAAACCACAACCCAGTAAATAAACAGATTCAGCAAGTACAATTATAGGAGTCAGATTTTTACTGGCCTTTTTGCAGCAAAAGTAAAATAAACAGTAATTTCTTTTGTAAGTATTTTATCAGTATCCTTCTTTTGCTGTTGCTGCCAGAACACTTCATGGTTTTATTTGTAAAACAGTCAATTTTTTTGCAGCAGTTTCCTGATTTCGGCTGATATAGTGAACTAGCTTACTGTAAATTAAGTTTTTCATTAAACTGACCTCCAAGTAACCCATGCAGCTTGAGATTCCTCCACAAGCTATGTTCTCATGCTTAGAATCTCTGTATCAAAAAATATCTTTATAATTAGGAAGGATTTATAATCTTGTGATAAGGGAATGAAACTAATTACCCTCCCTGTATTGTTCTCGCCATATCTATGTGTTTTATTTCTGTCTCTGTTAGCAGAAGTAAAGATTTTCCTCAGAGCTGCTCTCTCTCTGGCTCTTTGTGCCAGTGTGCCACAGAATGTGAATTAAAACACATTGTGGTGTCTGATTGTTGTTTCACTTTCTGATGGCTTTACAACTGCTACTCTTTTTCTCTATTAGTTTTTTTTAATCCTCCCTGCTGCATTTATGGACTGTCTGCTGTCTTAGCAGGGGTCCAATGTTGAGGGTGAATTGATGTTTGTTTTTTTTTCGATGTGTTTTGGTATAATAACATGGCAAATTAAATGTTCTGTGTTTTAAACATATTTTTCTAAAATGATGCAACTGCAATGTCACTGAGAGCAAATTCAGTAACATCTAGCATTACTTCTTTTTTCCTCAGGGGTCTGCTTTTTAGTGAAATCTTGTAAATATTTTAATGGGTTTTAATTGATGTCATAGCTGCCAGGCTCATTACAAATGGTATGCTCATACAATTTAGATGTTTTTATTGCCTTTACTTTCTCTCTACTTTAGGATTTGTTGCTGCAAGATTGCCAAATAAACAGCTGCTACAGGAAGATGTTTGGTTTGTCACTATGAAACAACAGATTAAGGCAGTACTAAGAAAGAGCTGTAACTTCCAATCCTTAAAACTCAGTTTACTGGAGGGAAGAACCATATTTTAACTCAAACCAAAATCTTTTCCTAATCCTATCCTGTACTTGTAAGTGCCTGAACCTTGCCGAAGGCTAAACTAATTTTGTAAAAGGTCCAAACAGGATACAAATCATGGTTTCTTGCCTGATCCAACCTCAGTGGATTGTTAACATGAAGGTTTTATCAAAATACATTCAAAACTTTTTAAGCTATATACTTTATCTTTATAGACACAATGACTAACATGCACATCCACAAATGTTTCCAAAAATATAACTTAGAGTTAACCAAGAAATGCAATCTATAACTAGGACAGAAACAATCGCATAAAACTGTTAACACAACTTAAGCTCTTGGCAAGCATCTGCACAGACAGCATGCAAATACAAAGTTAGCCAAGAACCCAGACTGATGATAAAGCTGAGTGAATGCCAACCACAGCCCAGCAGTCAGAGCCTGAAATTCAACAGGTAACAACTCCACAGATGAGCAGTCCGGTTTACAGCGCTGTGGCCTCTATTTCCACCTGAATGTTTCTACAGTAGAATCATTGGCTGGGACGATCGCTTACTTTTGTCAGATTTGTGTAATTGAGAAATGCACTGCATTACTTTTAATAAAAGTAACTGGGAATGTTTCATTTATATATATATATATATATATAAATTATGTGCTAAATTATGCTAAAAGGTGACTTGTGTAAAATGGTGACATTCTGACATCCATTCAAACAAAACAAAACAGAATTTTTTTAATTGAAAGATAATGTTCCATCGTGAACAGGGATTTGTACAAGATGAAACATTCTTACAGAGTTACTTTTTTTGTAACATGTTGAGGTTTAGCACTACTGTTTGCCCTCCTGAAAGAAAAGTGCTGGAGGTTGTTTTTGTAAGCCTTTTTAATTTTTTTTTTAAACTTCCAGTATTTGTGCATTCTCTTGCTTTGGACTTTTTCTTTGTAAGGTACATGTTCAGTTTGCTCCAGGCACTTTTTCTTTTTTTGAGCATTTCTTTTCTAGAACATGGTTTTTCTGTACTGTGTAGGTGAGACTATAGAGGGTTGTATGTTGGATTCATTTGTTTCAACATTTTATTTAATAATTTTGGATACTATACTGTGTTCTTCTCTTTTACCAGGAAGATTGAAGCGCATGTGGAGCAGAACCTTTATTAAAACATTTTAACTGACATTTTGACTGAGTGGTCAGTAAGACGAGAAAAGCACTATATAAATGACATGCTATTTATTTCCTTTACATTCTAAAGAAACACTGTAATGGCCAACAATAGTTACTACCTTTTGTGGCAGATGGTTGCCCCTCTCTGAGCCTGGTTCTGCTGGAGGTTTCTTCCTGTTAAAAGGAAGTTTTCCTTTTTATTGTTACCAAAGAACTTGCTCAGAGGGGAGTTATTTGTTTGTTCGGGTCTCTCTGTTTTGTGTGCATTAGTGTGGTGTCATTACCTTACAATTTAAATGATCACTGACCCTGGGTAAGCAGAGTAAAAACTGGATACCCTGATAGACAGAAATCCTTATTCGATGTTTCTCACAGCCATTGATGAAATTTAGGTTTTTGAAATTGTCAAAAAAATATAAAATTCAGAAATCTTTGGATTGTAATGATATTGATATGATAATGGTTAAAAAGGTCATTGAGGCTATTTTAAAACCATTTACATACATCTGTAATTTATCATTTCAAACTGGTCTATTTCCAGACAGAATGAAAAACGCAAAAGTTATACCTCCATACATATCTGGCAACAAACACCATTTCAAAAACTACAGGTCTGTCTCTTTACGACCTCAATTCTCAAAAATTCTTGAAAAATTGTTTAACAACCAACTGGAAAAATTTATAGATAAACATAAACTACTCAATATGGGTTCAGATCAATCAGATCAACATCATTGGTACTATTAGATTCAATAGAATACATCACAAATTCCATACACAAAAATCTAAATGTGGCTTGAGACTTGAGAAATCATTTGACACTATAGATCATGATATCTTAATAAGAAAACTGGAACATCATGGTGTCAGAGGGGTAGTTTTAAACTGAGTTCCAAGTTATTTAAGTGACAGGAAACAGTTTGTGAAATTAAATGGTTGTTGCTCTTATGTATGGACATTGCTTGTGGTATATCCCCGGGATCAGTTTTGGGCCCAAAATTAGTTAACTTATACATCAATGACATTTGTAAAGTGTCCAAAGTATTAAAAATGGTACTCTTTGCTGATGATACAAACATTTTCTGCTCTGGTGATGATCCGCAGCTTTTATTGGAGGAGATGACTAATGAGATAAGTAAAGTGAAGTTCTGGCTTGATAAAAGCAAATTATCATTAAATTTGAATAAAACTAAAATTTGGTTTAAGAACAAACGCTAAGATTCAAATAAATGGTGTCGATATTGAAAGAGTCAGTAAAAATAAATTTCTTGAGGTAATAATAGATGAAAAACTTAGGAAGAAGGAAGTTATAATTTAAGGGGTTTTTGTAACTTCAAAGCTGTGAATGTATGAACTACCAGATAAAGCTTTTGTGTTTTGTGCGTGGAGTGAAGCTGTGGAACCGTTGATGTTGAAGCAATGTCCAAACATAAAGCAGTTCAAAAAGAGTTATAAAGATATGATCTTCATGAGTTATAAAGAAAGGGAAATTTTTAGGAAATTTTTTGATGTGATGTATATATTATATCAGAAATATGTTTGTCATTATTACTGCAGATTTTATCAGTATGGAAGCTGATTAAATATTGACTGATAACTTATGGCAAAGGGGTAGGATTAAATAAGTGTGTACTTCTTCCCACTCTCTTTCAATACGTAATGGAATCAGAACAGTTGAAGCAATATTGAAATGTATTAGCTAATTTGTGTATAGCATTTTTTCTCTTCTTTTTTGCTAAATGAACTTTGTATATTGTATACATGATCAAAATAAATTAACAAATAAACAAACAAAGTGTCTAAAACTGTTGTTGTGATTCAATTGAAATTGGTGTGAGTGGCAAATAAATTTGTCAGACGAAGAAGTGTGTCTTTCTTCATATACAACACAACGCAGAATTAGAAATCCTACAAAAATTGGGCCCTGAAATCTCTGTACTGGTCTACCCAGAGAAACAAGGCTTGGTTTCTACTGCAAGCAGCACTATAAAAATTGGTGCCATGACCCTTTGACGGGTCAACTTGAGCTGACCACCCTTCAATGCTGAAGTGCAAGCCATAATATGATTTAGTGACTTTTTGTCTGCACAGATGAGAAAGGCTTTAAGTGAAAGACCTGGTATTACCAGCTGGGTTGATGAGTGCTGACTAGCACAGTAAACAGATTTTTCATTTGTACACAAAAGGGTTTTTTGGGGGGTGTTTGACTATATAATGTTCAGTTTCCTTATACTTTTAAAGAGACCCTCACTGACTGAATTATTGATCGGTAGGTATTGATTGAGGGAGTTACCGTGAGTTGTTTTTTCCTCGTGTTTCTTGTAAAAACAAGTTAACTGTAATGTTGGAGTATTATATATTATACAGCAAATATGATGTTCTGGTTCAAATCTGAATATGGGAAGAGAAAAGCTGAGCTATGCCACAACAGTTCCATTCTTGTGCTGAAGGAGGTAGACACGAAAGGTTTGATGATGATGGGGCCAGACTCTTGCTATTAAATGCAGGGATATTGCCAATGTGTTTCATCCAGAATATGTTGCAAACTGAGCTTGACATAGTCCTTGTATCGGATGGCAGGTAGCATGACTAATGCTAGTGCAGGGTCATCAGTCAATCAGTTGGCTGAATTTGCCCAGTTGATGAATCTATCAGAGCTTCTGGCCTATGACCAAACATCTTTTGTCACCGCTGACCAACCTCAGCATGCCTCCTACCTGATCAGTGTGGTACCCCTGTCTTTGATGCTTCAAATTGAACCAAATGTATTCTAAAATCAATGTTCAATTCTGTTTTAGCTGAGATAAGTACTCTATCTCTGAGTTTGAGGAGTTGCAGAGTTAAAGTTAAAAAAAAGCCTGCAGTGCAACTCTTTACACAGTGCATCTTCAAATGTTTTCCATTGTAGTTTTCCAGCATATGGGGCGCTTGTAGCCTAGTGATTTTGTCGTCACAACATGGACATCTGCACAGATCCTTGTGTACACCCTCTGATGACAAAATTGATATCAGTTAAATCCCTAGGTAAGTCTCTCATACTCACACATGCAAAAAGTATAACATCGACATGATGTGGGGAAATCGAGGTATGGGAATGTGGCACAACCCCCATGTGCTGACTTTGGCTAAACTAAAGGTGCAATATTCTGTCAGGACAACTCTGTGTCCTTTGGTTTGCTATCTACTAGTATATTATGGATGCAATTATCAATCTGCGTCAACCTATCCAGTACGACATGTTTAGGAAACGCATGCTGAGCATGACAATGAATGACACAGATAGAAACAAAGAATTTACACAACCTCCAGGTCCTCATTTGCATAGCACAGCATACATTCATTTTACAATGTACCCCAAACCCTACAGTCATTACAGGCTGAACACAGCATCTGTCATAATGGAAACTGAGTAGTGTGCATGTTGTGCAACCCAAGTATGATTTATAAGGTTTTTCAAGTCTTTTTTCTTTTTTGTTGTTGAGCTCATGAATGTGGCTATATGGAAATGGTCTTGAAGCAGAGATGTAATTTATCAAAGTTATGTAGAGTCAGCTTTATATTAGACTGTTTTCTTTAAACCAAGTTAACAATAAACGAACAACACTGGTGTTTAATGTCCAATATTTTATAAAAACACAGAAAATTAACAACTACTTAATATCAAGCCTGGATCTAAGGTTATTAGCTGGGATTATCGGAAGGAACAAAGTCTATCTGCCTGTCCATCCGTTCGTCAATCCATCCATTTTCTGCCTGTTATCTGATGCCAGGTTGCAGTCTAGGCAGCTCAAATCTCCCTCTCCCACCTCCCACTTCCTCCAGTTTATCCAGAGGGATACCAAAGCATTCCCAAGCCAGCTGAGAGATAATCTATCAAGCATACCCACAACACTTCATCCAAGAGCTGCCTAAGTGGCGTCCTAGTCAGATGCATAAACCACCTCACCTGGCTCATTTTCATATGGAGAACTGGGAGCTCTATCCTGATTCCTTCCCGAATGACTGAACTCCTAACTCGGAGGAAGCTCATTTCTACTGCTTGTATCCGCAATCTGATTCATTCAGTCACTACCCTCAGTTTGTCACTGTAGGTGAGGGTAGGAATGACTGGTAGGTTGACATCCAATTCTCTCTTGAAGTACACACCGGTAGAGCATCTGCATCACTGAAGATCTCAACTCTTCCCAAAGTGGTGAACAAGACCCTGAGGTACTTAAACTCCTTCATATCCTCAGACTATCCTCAGAAGTGCTGATTCTCATTCCTACTGCATCACACTCAGTTGTGAACCAGTCCAGTCCAAGATGAATGCCAAAATTTCAATCACTTGGCTACACCTAAATTATGTCCATGAACTAATGAACATCAGTGACAAAGGGCAGCCCTGGTGAAGTCGAACACCCAAGAGTCTGATGGATTGTAGGCCAATGTGATGATTTAATGTCAATTACATATTGATACTTTCATTTGTCATTATTATTATGATTATTATTATTTTTTGCGGTTCTTAATAATCATTAGTCCCCCTGTGACACTCAGTGAACTGATTCCTTTTTAGTCAAGAAACAAATCGATGACGGTAATGGAATGAACAGGGTTCGTTGGATTGTTGGAGTTTTCTCTCTAATATTGTAGAATCTTTACCTTACCATATAAAGCACCTTGAGGCAACTGTAGCTGTGCTTTGGTGCAATATAAATAAACAGAATTGACTCAACAGATTTCAAGATCTGAACCTAACCAATGTGTAAGTGAATGTTATGTACAGAGTACTTTACACAAAGCAAAAATCCTTGTACAAGTACTCCCACTCTGCCTGCATTTAAATAGTAACGAATGAGATCATCCCAGTCTGGTTTAACCCATGGTTGCATCTCTTTAGTCTTCTGAAGGCACATAAAGATTAGAGCTGGATTAAAATTTATAGCCTGAGAGACTGAGCGGTTTTTGCATTGCTTAGTAACCAAACAGTGTGAACCCCTTGGTTCAGTCATGGGGGAATTCTAAAAATATATCTTGACTACCCGACTGAATTATTCGATTTCTTCCTCAGTAAAAGACGACGATTTTGTAAGAAGAGATGCCGTGTTTAGGCCATTATGCTCAAGCAGCTCTTTGTTCTTCTTGGTCAGCAGTGAGGAGCTTGCTACTTTGCTCAGATATACAGGGAGTCCCCAGATACCCACTACTGCACACATACTATGCATTATGCAAGGCTCACTCTCTGGTTGCCCAAATTCAACTTGGAGACATCAAGGTCAAAGTTAATTCAGTGGTACATGCATACACATACTATCCTTATAGTTGCCATTTGACAAGTTACTAGAAAAAAAGAAGAAGACTGAAAATCAATCTATCATTATTATTTCTTATTTTTTTCCCCCACTTTGTTGAAAATCATGCAACAGATTTTCAGAATATGTTCTTGTTTGTCTGGGCCTGATGGTGAAGCCTAATTCTCAGATTGCTGATGGAAAACATTTACCACAACACCCTGTAGACTTTAGAGACCTATATGTTGTGTTTTGCTTTTGTTACTTTGTAAAATTATCCTTTAACTTGTGGCCCAGCCTACACTCGTGTATACATCCTGTAAAACATATGTGCATCATACATTGGAGACGAATGTCTGTGGTTGAATTACACTTTTATAAATCAAATATAATTCAAAGACAAACAATGTCTTTGAATTATTTGTTAAAGAGGAAATCCCACCTCCCCCATACATGTTGGCACAATGAGAGAGTGTTATGGGCTTTAAAGTGCAGCTTCATCTACTTTGTAGCTTGAAGTTGCTGTTTTTCTGCCGTCTCATCTAATTTATATTTGACATCATGAGATAAATATGAGGGTAAAAAGTTTAGCAAGACAGAGGTGAAAGAGGGAACGTGATAAAGCGTGCGAGAGAGAAAGGTTTCTTAGCAGCTGGTTTTGTGTAAGCGGTGCAGCATTTGTGGGGCACATTCACCCAAGTTCACCCATATTTCAGATCCCTGTGCCTAATGTTCCACTCCCTCTGTTCTCTTCTCCTCTTCTGCATTTTTTTTTTGTCACATCACTTTTGTCACTTTTTCATTTTTTTCTTCATTTCTCATGTCTCTATGCCTCACCCGTCTTCTCCTTACTAGCACTTTCTTTTGGTAAATCTTTCATCCCTAAATGTCATCTACACAAAGTTCTTTGAGGCCAGAGAGATTCAGCTACACTTAGAATGTACTTACACAGAGTTCCACAAATGGTACAGTTTGTGACTAGCAACTACAATGTTAGTGTTCACTAGATGTAGTAGAAAGGCATATGTTATACATACTGTAAGGCAGTGCCTTCAAACGCACAGTGCCACCAAAGCAGCATTTTAGGTACTTTTCCAAATCCAAGTATAGCACCTGACAGCCCGATGCTATTAAAATAAGTCCTCAAATAGACTGAAAGTAGTCTGCATTCTTACTAACCACATTTTTGGAATGATTTCACTTTCTTTGCACAGTGGTTTCTCTGCCAGCCTATTTAGTGAGGAGTTATCAAACTTGTCTGCTTGTCAGAGAAACACTGGCTATGCCTTGTTTCTACTGAAGGTTGCATCAACTGATATAAATGCATTCAAATTCAATATCATGAGCATATGTGTGTATGTGCAACAGTTCAAAAGGCTTTTTGCCATACTTTATAGGAGACAGAATGAGAACCTGAAGCTATTATCCAAATTATTAGCTTAAAAAAAATCTGTAACAGAAATTCTGAGAACAGACTGTTCTGATAAAAATGTACAGATTTTAAACAAGTACCGTGCCAAAGTGAGTAAAGAAGGGGACAGATAAGGATGAAGGATTTTAATGGCAGGCAAAAAACTGTAGTGGAGAGGGGAATAGAGAGGACACAGCCTTACTTAAGAACAATTTAGTGTGCAGTGGTGTACCAGCTGGGTTATTATCAAATAATTTGTAAGCTACCTCCTCTTGCACAGCCATTTAAAATTTGTATGAAGGCTGAATAAATTATATTTCTCATAGTTTAGTTAGATAATGTCTCAATATGTAACAGCTTTATTCTTTTGAAGGCTGCAAAAGATAATGTCCATGCCTTTCTCCTATGCATATTACATAAATACAATAATACATTTCTATTAGTTGTATTTTGCCACAGAATATACTGGTTCTGGACAGAATTTTACATTTAAATCTTTTCGCAATGTTGGCGCAGTCTCCTCAGTATTGTCAGTTTCCAGGCTGCATGGACAGGGGGAGGAGCAAATTGGTATCAGTTTCAGCTTAGTCAAACATACAGGTTTGTAATGCTGAATATAGAATGTAATACTAGTAGGAGTTGCATTAAGCTGTAGAAGAAAAAAAATAAAATGGGGTGTCAGTTACTATCTCTACAAAAGGTAAATGGTCTACAGTTAGAGAGCTTGGATTGGGTTTCTCATGCACCATGCACATGCACACATACTAACACAACATCAGCACACAAGATCTAAGCCTGGACTATAGGGCATAACTTAGTGTTCAGTTATTTACCCCAAAGACAGGCTATGAAGGCAAATTTAATGTTTAAAGTTTGAAGATTTTAAAATAAATTCTTTTGATCTGAAACATCTGTTTTGGTCTTAGTGCATAAACATTGTCTAATAAGTATGTGTCAGTTAGATATCCAAAATACTGCTGAAGCCAAAGCTATACAGTATCAGGGCAACGTGAAGGCTAAAACAATAGTTTATCAACTCAAGGTCTACAGAATGGCATTTTGTTTACTCTGTCTTGAAGCTGATGGGACTCTACATGGGGACTGTGTGCCACTCACAATAACAAACCTGCCAGAACCCTACTTTCAAAATCATTTACTTCCACGAGTCTTCAAAACAAGTCTTCGTAGAAATCAAAACAACTCTGGCTTAAATGGATGTGTGGAAACTGTTCTGGGAGAGACACTGATTACTAAGGCAAAAAGCACAATTGACAGAGGTGACTTTTTTTGAGAACAATTAAGTCATAAAAATTTACTTTGCTTTTCGTGGGATTTTGTAAAAATGCAGACTGACAGACATATTAATAAAGTTATGTTTCTGACATTTATTGACTGCTTAGTTCGTATTAGATCAACATGAATTGATCTTGATCTCAAAATCCTGTTAGAAAATTATACTTTTGACACTAAAAGTGGATTAAACTCATACTTAAGTAGTTTGATCAGTTTTAAACACCCATCCTATAAAAGTTTGCTTTAGAAGTTTCATATTGTCATCATTAATTTACAAAAATGGCAATAACCTGAAATTGTTATGATTGGTAAGTTATCTGTTGTAATAGTGTCTTTGGCAACAGAAAAGAACTCACGCACACTTATAGACAATACCCCAGCTGGTTAGTCCTCATCATTAAAAGCATTTAATGCACAAAATGCAAAGATGTAAAAAAAACAAAACAAAAACAAAAAACAACTGGCTACTTTTGATGTGGAGGAGCAGCAGCTCTACTCTGAGCCCCTCCCGGATGGCCGAACTCCTCACCTTATCTCTAAGAGAGAGGCCATCCACCCTTCGGAGGGAGCTCATGTCCACCACTTGTATTTGCGATTTCATTGTTTCAGTCAATCCCCAAAGCTCATGACCATAGGTGAGGGTAGGGATGTAGACCAACGTAGAACATAAATTGACAGCTTTGCTTTTACGCTCAGCTCTCTCTTCACCACAATGGACCGGTACAGCGTCTGCATCACTGCAGTCATGGGACCAATCCATCTGCCAATCTCCCGCTCCCTTCTCCCCTCGACAAGACCCGGAGATACAACGGGCCAGACACCCCATATTCCCAAAGCACCTCCCACAGGGCATCCCTTGAGACACGTTCAAATGCCTTCTCCAATTTCACAAAACACATGTAGACTGGTTGGGCAAACTCCTATTCCCCCTCAAGTATCCTCAAGAGGGTAAAGAGCTGGTCCAGTGTTCTGCAACCAGAACGAAAACCACATTGTTCTTCCTTTATCCGAGTTTTGACTAAAGGATGGACTCTTCTTTCCAGCACCCTGGAATAGACTTTCTTGGGGAAGCTGAGAAGTGTGATCCCCCTATAGCTGAAGCACACTCTCCGGTTCCCTTTCTTGAAGATGGGAACCACCACTTCAGTCTGCCACTCCAGAGGTACCGCCCCTGATCTCCATGCAACATTGTAGAGGAGTGTCAACCAAGACAACCCATGCAACATCCAGAACCTTCTGGAACTTAGGGCGAACCTCGTCCACCCCAGGGGCCCTGCCACCAAGGAGTTTTTAAGCTGCAGTTACCTCACCCCCGGAGAAAGACAAATTCTCCCCAGACTCTGTTTCCTATACAGAAGACCTGAAACCCAGCTTTATTTGTCTTTGAAGTCAGAGGACAAAAATCATAGGAAACAATGGAAATACACATCCTCTTGAATTTATACTCTAACACAGCAAAAAATTAACAGAGAAACAGCAAAAAAATACAAAACCAAATTACAAGTCCATAATTTGGGCAGCAGTTTATCCCTGTAGTGTCGCTACTAAAATGTCCAACTTTTAGATTCAATTTTCTGAACTGTTAGTCTCTTAGAAGACAAAGGGAAGAGTTATATGAGAGGAAGTTATATGAGACAGCAAGCTAACTTGTGGATCCTAGAATTTCTAAGTTCCTAGTTTGGATTTAGACTTTTATGATATGCACTGAGCATTGATTCTCCACTCAGCTCTTTTCAACCCCTTTATACCATCGCTGCTCCTACTCATTAAATTTAGTAATTTCTCTCCCATAGTGTGTGTTCTGTCCCTATGCTCTCTTTTTCCTTCCCCTCACTCCACAGCCAATAATGGCAAATGCCTGCCTCTCCCAGAGCCTGAGTTTGCTGGAGGTTTCTTCCTGTTAAAAGGGAGTTTTTCTTTGCCACCATCACAAAGTGCTGGTCATGGGGGGGTGTCTTATTATTGGGGCTCTCTCTAGAACACTGTTGAGTCTTTACCTTGCAGTATAAAGT